>NC_142615.1:62893992-63093061 GCF_059453375.1 Lepisosteus platostomus | reverse complement strand
TCTGACACCCCTCTGATTGGAGAAAAAAGACGTGCTGGTTTGCTATACATACAGTACTGTACCAGGAAGAGGAATTCTTTCTGTTCGAAACGTGTATTTTAAAAGTTTAAGAAGTAAAAACCTTACAGCATACACAGATTTCGTCATCTTTGTCTTATGCATAATAATGTTCACCGCTCTGTCTAGCAAATTAATAATAAACTTTATTTCATATAGCGTTTTAAACGAATAAGTAATTAGATTGCTCATAAACCTAATCACTTGCTTTTTCTTTTTATTTAGGCTCAGATTTCAACTATAGATCGTATTATTAATAACCATAATAACAACCAACCAACAAAAACAACCATATAAACATAATACCAACCAAAAACATAAATAACCACCACAATACAAAATCAAATATATCAAACCATTATACTCTCGCAACTTCCTCAATTACCATAATCCCGCCCCTTATGCAAAACCAAATCCTCCTCCCATCCCAGTTTATCCTCTTTATCATAAACAAAATCCACCTCAATTTTCAACATAAAGCATTACACAAAATCAATACCTCAACACTCCATACTCAACAACGATAATTCACAAACAGCCAGAACATGTAACTCCACATTCCCAAACAGACCTCATTTCCATAGCCCCGCCCCTTATGCAAAACCAACATCCCTCCCCTGTTCTCTCTCTCTCCCCTGGCGTTTGTAATCGTTATTTTCAAATAAATGTTTGCAAAGTCATGTATTTTAAAAATCTTAAGATTTTTATATTTATGTCTTTATTTAGTGGTTTCATTAGGGACAAAGGCTAAACTTTCTTGGAAAAATGTCTTTTATGTAAACCATGTTTGCTATTAATTCATTCAGGGCTAAAATATGTTCATTGTCGTCTAATGAAAGAAGGGTTCCTTTCGCCGTAGTTGGGTTGAAATTAGAAGCTTGCCAGGCCCGGATTGTTACACCAACGTATTAGCATGTTAAAGCGATTTCATTGAGGAGCCTAGGCTTTAACTAGTAAGTACTGTACTTACTGGGTTTTTGAGGGGGGGTGCTGTCTTTCTTTGGAAATCTTGCCTGCTTCTACTACTAATACTTGTGAAACCGGTTTAATTAGTCACAGCCAGCACTCCCGCAGAGAGGGAGAGAGGGTTGTACTTGCAGTGTATACAGTAGATGGGAAAGCCAGAGCCGACCTCTACGCCGCCCACGTGTTATGCTCTTCGTTAACGTCTAAGCCGGAACACATCATTATATCTCATTTTGTATTTCTTAAAAAAAAAATTGTTTGCCCAGCCTAACAATAGTATTATTGTTATTGTTTTTAACCTGTAAAGCGCTTTGAGGAGCCACCTTTAAAGGCGCCATATACAATAAAGTTCATTATTATTAGTATTGTTAATTTGCTGGACAGAGAGGTGAACATTATTATACAGAAGACAAAGATAGCGATTTACGTTGCATTGTGCATTGTGCTGCTGTAATACAGTTTTAAATAATTAATAGTCTAAACAGTATCAGCTTTATTTATGGGTTTTAAATAAAGGCGATTTAAACGCGATTTAAATCAATATAAATGTTAATATTGTAACGCCTAGGTGACTATTCATTGTTATTAAAATGACTTAAATTTGATCATGTTGTGATATTTAGAAATATAAATTTGTTTGGTGCGAGTGAGGTTTTAATTAATCTCTGACTAAGGAAACGTTTAATTTTTTCAAAGAAATGTTTGTTAAAAAAACCCAGTAGGATTTGATCACAGACCATGTGACATGGGAGTCAGGAACCTAACCCACAGCGCCACCGGCAAAGTAAAAAAGAATGAAAGAGTGCTGAAAAAGCACTACAGAAACATTATCAACAGACAATGTACAGCGTGTACTATTCTTGTGTTGCGGTACATGAATATAATTATATCATTATTAATTTCTTTAGATACGCGATTCCATATTATATTCCCTTTTAATCAAATTCTAAAAGTATGCTTGTTGACTTCGGTATCACGTTAGTTAAAGACTTTGATGCTTAATGTTTAGGGAGAAATGGAATACTGGTGTGTATTTTTTCTTTAAAGTACCGAGACCAGCCATATACTGTATGTTTAAGTTCCAAAATTAATATCGTTTATGACCTTCACACGCGTTGCAGTATGCTCCTATTCTTTTTATGCTCAGGTACTAAGATTTCCCTTCAGTGGTAAAATTCCATATAAATGTTCAATACTTAAACGGGCACAGTTAAGACATTAAATATACATATACATACTGTATACAGTACAGTTTGCATACAGTAATATGTTTATGTTCCAAAATCAATCTCTTTTATGAGCATGTGAAAGGCATGGTGAATCAGTTCTCAAAAATTACTGTACTTTGCATGATTGGAAACAAATGCTCGATTGCGAAATGCTGTGGTGTTACTTTTACAAAGACGGTCAATGAAAAAAAGAACGTGGACAAAGGCAATACTTTGTTTACAGCTTGTCCAAGGTCAAGACTTTGATGGCCACAGCTCAAACATGAGAGGTTGAGTTTATTAGCTCCACCTTGTGGAAATTCCGGATACTATTATTTTAATTGCGGTATTATAGGAGAATTTACGGTAACTCGCGGTAGACCGCGTAAAGCGCACCGCAAAATAATGCGGTATCGCCCGCGCATTTTGAATGGCTGCATCTGTAGCTGTTACAGACGGCGTTTTAGGACTTTTAGCTCATAAATTCATCTTACATTTCTACTCCATCAATATTAGCAATGTTATCTTTACCTAGCACTAAATGTAGCTCTAAATAAATGCAAATTCTAAAATACATTTAAAATAAATCCTATTCCATATATTGTAACTTTGTGGTATTTAGAATTTTTATCTGAGGATGCAGGGGAAAGTATTATACAACTGTGAAAGAGGCTTGAATTTTAATACAATTTCGATCAAAAGAAAACCAAAATCCGTATGATTTTACCGTCAGTATCCCTCGATATTGACGTTATGTTGAAAGATTGGAAGAAACTCTCAAAGAAGCAACTGCAGTAGTGGAGAGATTCGATTTTAACCGATGATCCGATGTTTGCAGCTCAATAATCCATTTGTTTTCGAAAAAAGCAAAGGCAGGTATGTTTTGAATGTCACCATGATCCTCTTCTCAATCCAAAAGGTTTTATGTGATCCTGATCCCACTAGAAAAGAGTCAGTATACAAAGCTCAGTATACAAAGAAGTAGAGACTCCTTTTTTGAATAATCCTCACGTCTGATTGTTTTGCTTAGACCTTTAAAATGTACACTGTTGACTGTTTGCTCTTCCTAACACAATTAAAAAGCCGCCGACAAACTTACAGATCGGGAGTTTGGTTCAGTGATACCGCGCACTTAAGACGCTCCGTTTTCTATTGCCGGCGTCTCTGGATTCTTTTTGTGTGTGAATTTCGGGGAGACTCATTAACCCTTTGTCAATTTAAAAGAGACATTATTTTAATCCAGACATAATGAAAGACGTAGTAATTAGACACACGTACAAAAACACATGAATCTAATTGAGAAAATGTTGACCGGGGCGATGTATTGCCAATAGCGGCTCTGAGCTCAATGTGGTGCTCTATAGGAATGCAATACAAACGCCAATGGCACAATGGGTAACGTATCTGATTACGGATCAGAAGACCTCAGGTTTCTACTCTTTCCTGGTATAAACCAGGCTACTTAACACTGGCACCGTAGTGTGTGCGGTCCTACATAACCTTACTATCGACTGGATGAGTCTTCTGTTCCATCTTCCACACATTCCTGCTGTTTCACCACCGTTATTGTAGGACAACAGCCAAAGACACGAGAAGATATACTATTCCGAACAAATGTCTTAACTAATCATGTTGAAAAAGGTGACAATAAGTTTTTGTTTCTTTAACATAACCTTACATTTGCCTGTAAAGTTCATATAATTTTCTGTAGGCACAAATCCCCAATATTTCTGCTTTCTCCTGAGAAACACAAGCGTAGAGTCAAATCATATTAAATAACACAACACATCTATTAATTTAACACCCAGATGTGATGGAGCAATACACACAGACTACACACAGCTTTTTATATGCGATAGTGAATTTGCAGGTATCCTGGGGAGGGAAGAGAACTGATATTAAGGAAATACATATTTAAAGGGGATGCAAGTCTTAAATGTGTTTTGTCACATCTGGGTCTTAACTGAATAGTTTTTTTAGTATTATTTATTATGTTTTGACTCTATACTTGTGTTTCTCAGGAGACAGCAGAAATATTGATGTTTACATTTATATTCATATTCCCGGTGATATTGACTTAGGTACTCAACTATTTACTTGTAGTTTGACTCGTGTCAAAAGTTGAAAATCTCTGCAAACATCAAGATGACTAAGGACGTGCAAAGAAACTCAATCACATTTAGAGAAGGTAATGTTTAGATCAGATTAATTCGAAGTGTGTCTCTGGGTGAGTTTGATCTACCAACGTTGTGTTTAACAGACGGACACCCTGACTGAGTGTGCCATAGAAACTGACACGTCACATTTTGTCTACATTCACAGATTTTTGGCTAAATTAAAAAAAAATCATTGTCATTTTCTTGCCAGCTGGCAGTAATTCTTTTGGATTGATAAGAAAGATGAGCATTTTATCTTTCGCAATGTGTGGATTTCTTGAAAAACAAGTTGTGCCAAAAACGAAATGAACACCTCCATTGCAGAAGCATGTTGTCTATAACAATAAACAGTGCACAAAGACAGGCACCAGTGGGATTTGAAGCCAGAATCTCCTGTTTAATAGGTAGGCGCTTTAACCAACTAAGCCATGGCACCGGCAAAGCACTGCCCTTTTACATACACTTGGACACACTGCTCTGTTTTATCTTCGTTCGGTGTGCGGTGAGCCTGCTCACTGAGCAAGTTGAGAAAGGATGAGAAATGGCTTTTATCCGGCAATTTCATTACCAAGGAACTCAATGTGCTTTTGATGATTTACAGGGTGTCCAGTGCAACACAGGCGATGGGCTGCTGGGATTTGGAGCCAGGATTTCTGTTAACTAGACAGGTACTTTAACCAACTAAGCCACGGCGCCGGCAGAATTCTCCTCTTTTACTGCCGCTTGGACACACCGCTCTGAGACACCTGCGTTCAGTAAGCGCTGAGTCTGCTGGCTGAGCACGTTGCCTCCTTTACATTCAATAGGAGCCCCGGCACTAAGAGAAACGTACAGACATGGCTTTTATCGGGCACTTTTCATGTCCAATACGCTTGACATCTCCCACGGGCGACAGAGTTCATTTACGACGCTTTCCCTTTCTTTCTTCTTTCTGTACACTTTGATGAAAAAAAAGAGAAATCATGTAGAGAAAATGTCTTTTTTACATGGAGAAAATGTGCACCAGGAAATGTGGTGTTTAGAAGAAGTGAGTTAACGTGAAAAGTGACCTAATTTACCGGAGCAAATGCTCACCTAGCAAGGTCTGCTTTACTACTAGAGAGACGTAGAATGAAAGACGTGATAATTTAACGCCGCTGTGGAACAAAACGCTATATTCTTGGAATTCTAAATCAATTAGAAATTCAGAGCGACACACAAACGCTTTGTCTGTTTAAAAGTGATGATTTAAAACTGATAAAAATGTCGAAAACACGTTTCTTACTTAGAAATTGTAGATGTGGTGGTGTACTAGTAGCGGCGCTGAACTCACCAAAGTGCAATTCAGTTACGTGACGGGCTAGTGGTTTAATGGACAACGCGTCTGATTTTGGTTTTTAAGATTGTCGATTCGACTTCTACCGGGGTTGCGTTATTTAAATCAGGCTCCTCAGAAATAGATGTCCGTTATGTAAATAGACCGCACCTGAAAGCAAATGTTGGGTCTGGTTTCCTTTCTTTCCTGCATGAAATAGCAAATCGTTACAAAAAACACCAGCTAATGTCCAATAGCGTTAGTCATTTAAACAAACATGAATATACCATAGGTCTTGGTACATGGGAGTGGATTGGTACATTTGTTGCACAAAGCTAAGGTATGCGTATACGTGATCTGACAACTGGAATCAATTTTGTGTCGTTAAACTCTGTTTATTTTTAAGTAACAATTAAAAAAGGAAAAATTATAATTACAGGATTCAGACACTTTTTTAAACAAACGTGACCAAACACTCCCTAACTTTTAGGTTTGCTTGAACCTGTAATAAAAACGAGGTCTGAAGCTTCCGTTCTCTGATGTTACTGTCTTTAAAGCCGGACGTTATGTTTCGTGGATGTGCAGTGTGCCTTTTCTCTTGTCGTGTTCAAGATGATTCGCTGCATAAGCTCCTGACTGGGTGTTCTGTACTGCGATGTTACTTCGTTCAGATTACCTATGTGGTGTACAGATAAAATTCAACTGCGTGGTGTAACTTCCAGGTTTGTTACTAGCAGAACCTGCAGACAAATGAGCTGACCTCGACGTGATTTGAACGTGCAAGCTTCTAATCTGGAGTCAGACGCACTACAGTTGCGCCACGAAGTCACGTGCTAAACGTGCTTTTAATTCCCCCAAAGAGAAAAATCAGCGTCCCTGAAAAAGATTTATTTTTCATTCTCTCCTGTGAGGAGTGCCACTTTTCCAACGAGGGTCTCTTCTTCCCAGACCACAGATTATTCTTCCTGCCCAGCTCTCACACAGATAGCAGACACACCATCTCCACTTATGTCTTCACTACAGCTATAGATTTGACCCCTACAGCCCCGATATTCCTGGACAGGATATTTACCACCAGCCTCATGATCTTCTCATCTTGACCTCTCCCAGGAGGAGAACAATTAGCACAGAATCCTCACTCTATTTAGCAAATAGCACAAACCACAGTTTACCTGTCAAGACAGAAAACCAGGCTGCTTCAGGTGAGGCTTAAACTCACAACCTCGGCATGACTCCACTGATTATGTCATTTTACATGGCCTGAACCAGGAAAGAGATTGGAAGTCAAGAAGTTATGGTGCTGTTTTAATACTTGCCTACACTTTTAATTTTTCGGTCAAATCTTTTATTTTGGAATACTTTCAATTGATGTTAATCCTAGTCTCGATGAACGATTCTGGGCCATGGTGCGTCTTGAATAATGTTCTTATAGGCTTCAGTTTGGAAAGTGTGCTCTTCAGAAGCTACTGAAACCGCTAATGGTTACATAACACTTAATGCAAAAGCAACGTTCGGGTTTGAAAAATAATATTACTTGCTATGAATACAAACACTGTTACAGGAGGGGTGTTAGGGCTATTTTAGCTTAGATCATCAATTCATCTTGCAGTTCTTCTCCGTCTATATTAACAGTGTTATCGCTACTGAGCGCTAAAGGCAGCTCCTGGCAATACTTCATGAGATCTTCATTAGAAATCATTTAAAAAAAAATATTTCCACTACCATACATAAAGTAAAAGATACCGATTGCAGCTAGATGCAAATTCCAATCGAAAATGTATCAGCTTTAAAATTTTCCTTTGGATCCATACAACCACCAGCATAAGACTCAAAATATAACTGTGTTTGATTGTACAGCATAGATTGTACAGGATTTATGTTTATATTTATGTTAAAATTAAGGTAAATATATCAAAATATCAACATCCAACTTCACAGTGCTGACGTAACAATGCTTGTTAAGTCCTCAAACAATTCCGCGTTGTATTTCTAAACGATTTTAGCAGAAGACGCAACAGGAGTATACAGATCCAGCCATTCAAAATGGGTGAGGTATTTCGCGGCATACCCCGGTGGGCGTGTCGGGGTATCACGCGGTATCACGTAGTTCACGTGTGTCACGTGACTAACTATCCGGCGTCGCCTTGTAAAACCGCCAGGGGGAGCTTAACCTCTCATGTACAGCATTTGAGCCTTTAATTTTGAACTGTGTATTACAGCATGTTAATCATCAGTCATTAAAATGTTGGTATATTTTATGAAAGCAAGATTGCTCAGTTGGACAAAAGTACACAACCTACCTTTATCAGAAATATTTATGCATCAAAGTCTTTACTGAAGATATTACTAATAGTATTAATAATGGATGACTTTGGACAAGCTGTATACTCAAAGTATAATTTCTTTAGCACATTTGTACAAGCACTTGGAATCTATCCAAGCCATACTTTGTCAGGCATTTTGTTTTACTTCAACTGGCATAAAAACTTCCTTGCTTTTAACAGGGCGTTTCATAATTTCTAACTACGAAAATGATTTAAAATGCGACATCTATCATTCAACTAGAGCTTAAAATATCACAAGGAAAAATACACACCGATATTTCATTTCTCCCTAAACATTGTAAGCTTCGAAGTCTTTAACGTGATACCGGAGTCAACAAGCATACTTTTAGAATTTGATTAAAAGGGAATATAATATGGAATCGCGTATCTCAAGAATTTAATAACGGTATGATTATATCCGTGTACTGCGGCAGGGCTATGTAGGGCTGTTTCGCCTGCCTGTTCATGCGAGCTGTCTTGTAGCCTACTGGTCTAGGTGTGTGACTACCAACTGGCAAGTTGTGTGTTCACATCCAGCTGGTGCTGGACTTTTCATTTTTATTTATTTATTTTTTAATCGCGTAACATAAACATATTACCGTATGCAAACTGTACTGTATACAGTATGTGTATGTATATTTAATGTCTTAACTGTGCCCGTTTAATTGAATTTAAAAAAATTATTTAAAACACGAACATTAAGCTGTTTACATCTTCCACCTGAGAACAGTCACCCGTTGCTACCCAATGCAGAACGGTGATTGGCTGACACCATCTGACACCCCTCTGATTGGAGAAAAAAGACGTGCTGGTTTGCTATACATACTGTACCAGGAAGAGGATTTCTTTCTATTCAAAACGTGTATTTTAAAAGTTTAAGAAGTAAAAACCTTACAGCGTACACAGATTTCTAAACTGATCAGGATCGTTATCTTTGTCTTATGCATAATAATGTTCACCGCTCTGTCCAGCAAATTAATAATAAACTTTATTTTATATAGCGTTTTAAACAAATAAGTAATTAGATTGCTCATAAACCTAATCACTTGCTTTTTCTTTTTATTTAGGCTCAGATTTCAACTATAGATCGTATTATTAATAACCATAATAACAACCAACCAACAAAAACAACCATATAAACATAATACCAACCAAAAACATAGATAACAACCACAATACAAAATCAAATAATCAAACCATTTTACTCTCGCAAAGTCCTCCAATTATCATAATCCCGCCCCTTATGCAAAACCAAACAATCCTCCCATCCCAGTTTATCCTGTTTATCATAAACAAAATCCACCTCAATTTTCAACATAAAGCATTACACAAAATCAATACCTCAACACTCCATACTCAACAACGATAATTCACAAACAGCCAGAACATGTAACTACACATTCCCGAACAGACCTAATATCCATAGCCCCGCCCCTTATGCAAAACCAACATCCCTCCCCTGTTCTCTCTCTCCCCTGGCAGTTGTAATTGTTTTTATTTTCAAATAAATTTTAGCAAAGTCATGTCTTTTAAAAATCTTAAGATTTTTATATTTATGTCTTTATTTAGTGGTTTCATTAGTGACAAAGGCTAAACTTTCTTGGAAAAATGTATTTTATGTAAACCATGTTTGCTATTAATTCATTCAGGGCTAAAATATGTTCATTGTCTTCTAATGAAAGAAGGGTTCCTTTCGCCGTAGTCGGGAGCCTAGCCTTTAACTAGTAAGTACTGTACTTACTGGGTTTTTGAGGGGGGGGAGGTGTCTTTGGCTGGAAATCTCGCCTCCTACTTTGAAAATACCCGTGAAACCGGTTCAATTCGTCACAGCCAGCACTCCTGCAGAGAGGGTGGGGTTGTACTTGCAGTGTATACAGTACACGCGTTATGCTCTTTGTTAATGTCTAAGCCGGAACATATCATTATATCTCATTTTGTATTTCTTAAAAAAAAATCGTTCATGTTGTGATATTTAGAAATATACATTTGTTTGGTGCGAGTGAAGTTTTATTTAATCTCTGAGCCATACTGATTCTTCTGGAAGCCAGTTTCCGCCAGGGAGTAAAAAAAAAACACACTATGGTATTCTCTCCAATGCAGTGCAGTTAAAAACATACCTCTGATGCTGCTCCTAAATGAATATCATTTATGACCATCAGAAGCTTTATGCTCCTTTTCTTTTTTCCAGTGGATTGAACAGGGAGAGGCATTTCATGATATACTTTTCACTGGTGAAACAACAGTGGCTCTGGAACAGTTTTCAACCATGTCGTTTTATAAAAAGGGGAGATATGTACACGTTACTGAAGCTAAAAGTTTAGCCTTTGTCACTAATGTAACCACTAAATAAAGACATATAGAAATCCCTACGTTACAGACTGTATATGGCTGGTATTGGTAGTTTAAAGAAAAAATACACACCAGTATTCCACTTTTTCCCTAAACATTTTAAGCATCAGAGTCTTACATGTGGTTATTTATTGCATAATTTAATTTTGAAAGCCACTGAGACATCAGGTACTACTGTTGTATTTATGAAAAAAGAAACAAAACAAAAAACATACTAACAACTGTGCCATCCTACTCCTTAGTTAATACATTTTATTATTCATAAACAGTTAACATTGTTAGCAAAATATTTTGAATTATATTTAACCCTATTTTTTCTTTAGTTTTGTATTTAACTTATTATATGATAGTCAGACTTAATGTATATTTGAACAATGAAAATATATTTTTACAAGATTTTACATTAAGCACTTAAAATTAATATGGTTAATAATAGTAAACTGTAACATGCTGTAACAAGATCGGTTAAACTGCGAAGAAAATGCTTTCAGAGAAAATGTTTCAGGTGTGAAGAACATAGATCTCCAATGTAATTTCAACCAAACCTGTTCCCACACACCCTGCCCCCACTACAATTAGAATACACACAAACATTTTAGCGTTTCATTCTGAGCAGAAGACCCTCACACCTGAAGAGTGCTGGCTGTGACAAATTTAACCAGTTTTACAGGTTTCAATCACAGACCATGTGACATGGGACTCAGTAAACTAACAGCGCCACTGAATTTGATAATACCTAACCAAAATCTGCAATATGGAAACAGAACCTGTGTGATTGTTGATAGATGATGTATTCGTAACATTTTTTCAAGACGAACTACAACATTTAAAAAATGACTTGTATGTACTTGATATCTCTAATCAATCCACGGGTCCCAGCACAAAACGAAAGTAAAACGCATACCGTTTCGCGCTTCTTATTAGTTGCTCAAAAGTAATTTGACCGTATGAAATGCATAATATAAACCTAGAAACATATACGTGAGCAGTACTTAAGCACTGTAGTATCGGTGTTAAGACATACCTCTCAAATACTGTAAATCAAGTTAAAAATATCTCAAGACCGATTCTGGTCGTAATGAAACCATGTTTCGTGTATGTTTTCTTTTTCATCTTGAAATAACTCATTTCTAAACCCGTTGTTTATTTATTTATCCCGTATTAATAAATAATAAATTTATTTTATTATAAATATAATAAATATAATAAATTTAATATAACGTTTATGTTTATTTATTTATCCCCCGCCAGGGGAGAGAGAGAACAGGGGAGGGATGTTGGTTTTGCATAAGGGGCGGGGCTATGGAAATTAGGTCTGTTCGGGAATGTGTAGTTACATGTTCTGGCTGTTTGTGAATTATCGTTGTTGAGTATGGAGTGTTGAGGTATTGATTTTGTGTAATGCTTTATGTTGAAAATTGAGGTGGATTTTGATTATGATAAACAGGATAAACTGGGATGGGAGGAAGGTTTGGTTTTGCATAAGGGGCGGGATTATGATAATTGGAGGACTTTGCGAGAGTAAAATGGTTTGATTATTTGATTTTGTATTGTGGTTGTTATCTATGTTTTTGGTTGGTATTATGTTTATATGGTTGTTTTAGTTGGTTGGTTGTTATTATGGTTATTAATAATACGATCTATAGTTGAAATCTGAGCCTAAATAAAAAGAAAAAGCAAGTGATTAGGTTTATGAGCAATCTAATTACTTATTTGTTTAAAACGCTATATAAAATAAAGTTTATTATTAATTTGCTGGACAGAGCGGTGAACATTATTATGCATAAGACAAAGATAACGATCCTGATCAGTTTAGAAATCTGTGTACGCTGTAAGGTTTTTACTTCTTAAACTTTTAAAATACACGTTTTGAATAGAAAGAAATCCTCTTCCTGGTACAGTATGTATAGCAAACCAGCACGTCTTTTTTCTCCAATCAGAGGGGTGTCAGATGGTGTCAGCCAATCACCGTTCTGCGATGGGTAGCAACGGGTGACTGTTCTCAGGCGGAAGATGTAAACAGCTTAATGTTCGTGTTAAATAATTTTTTTAAATTAAAATTCATTCTATACAGCAATCGCATATTTGGGTACCGTTTCATAAAACTTTCATGCTTAAAATGTTTAGGGAGAAATGGAAGACTGGTGTGTATTTTTTCTTTAAACTACCAAGACCAGCCATACACAGTACAGTTTACATACATACAGTAATGTTTATGTTCCTAAATTAATATCGTTTATGACCTTCAGATGCGTTAGCTCCTCTTCTTTTTATGCTCAGCTACTAAAATTTCCCTTTAGTGGTAAAATCCATATAAATATTCAAAACTAAGCGGATTAAAATGTGCACAGTAAAGATATTAAATGATTAAATCTTTGCACTACCAACCAATGCACCACGAGTGCCCCTGTCGGTCATTTTGGCCAGCCAATCACTTGCCCTGCGGTATCCTCCAGTGCCCCACGGTGGCTTGTGGGTAGGTTACTGTACCACGGGTTTTTACCGCGCATTTTGAATGGCTGCATCTGTAAATGATATCTCCCGCCAGCCATTCAAAGACACTTTTCCATGGGTGAATATGGTTTTCTGGGGAGTTGTGGTGTTGATCACTGTTGGACTTCCCCGGTCTCAAGTGTTGTTGTTGGACACGAGCAAAAGACTCGCATTTTCTGCAAATATGAAGAAAGGTAAGGTTTCGGCTTTAGCAGAGACAGTGTTTAAATTGATAACATTAAGGAGGGCATCCCTGGGTGGGTGTGAACCACCAACCTTACAGTGAACAGCAGAACGCACTTGCCGATTGCGCCACAGAAACTGACAAATGAGGATGTTGTCCATTCACACCTATCCGGGCAAAAAATAAACATCGCTTGCATTTTCATGCCACAACCCATTTGTATCTGCTAGGCTGCGCAGTCGTCTTGCACAAAGATAGCTTTGAAAAGCGTTAAAAGCAAGTCATTCCGAGTTGGTCGTTTGTGTTTTCGAAATGCTGTATTGCTGCCAAATGCTGAAATGATCTCTCGGCACCTCGGTTGTCATCTCTGCTCTGTAAAGGAATCACAGCATGCGTCGGCTTCTAGCACGGTGGGTCGGGAGACGATGCTGGTGGTCGAACAAAAGTGATGTCTTCCTCGTTAGTATAGTGGTGAGTATCCCCGCCTGTCACGCGGGAGACCGGGGTTCGATTCCCTGACGGGGAGTCGCTGTTCTTCTACCTCCTTAGAGAAAGGACTGGCTTTCACTTCTCTGTGTTTCCTTTCACAGCGCCATACACCTTTTCATTGCTCTCGCTTTCAGAGCATCTGCACGGCACAAGACTCGACATAAGGATGCGCATTGAAGTGAAAGCAGGAAGCGCTGCGACATGCACTGTGCATATCCCGCCACACTAAGAAGTGAGTGGGTCTGTTCGATCACAGCACTAGGCGAATCCCCAAACAGTGTGCGTGGCGACAAAAGAAGCCGATCTGTTTCGAACCGGGGACCTTTCGTGTGTGTGGCGAACGTGATAACCAGTATACTACGGAAACTGTGCGAAACCGTAGTAACCAGTGCTGAGCTTCGCCAGTGATATTCGATGTGAATTGAATGCTATTCGCCTAGTGCTGTGATAATTGAATGCTATTCAATTCACCAATCCTATTCAGGGGCGGAAAAGGTCAGAGCTGTGTGTGTCTCTGTAACTCGCCGTGATCGTATAGTGGTCAGTACTTTGCGTTGTGGCCGCAACAACCCCGGTTTGAATGCGGGTCACGGCAGAATAGGGGCGTCTGCTTTTACTACTTGCACGAATGAAGGCAAAAAAAAAAACAAATCGATGTGAACAAACGGCGCTTAACAGAGGAGTACTGCCTGACTGAATCATTGATGAACTACAGAGGCCACTCCGTCCTCTTCTCTGTTTTCTTCCATGACTAACTAAGGACTGGGCTGCGTCTTCGAGAGCCGGGAAGTCGGACTGGCCTGGCTAATTCCCGAGAGCCCAGCCCCTGCGCACAGGCACAGAACAAAGAGAAACGAGCGCATCGCCAAATTGACGTCCCGCTAAACTATTACAGGAGTAAGACAAGTAAACCACCAAACTGTGTTGAAGCAAGAGAGCATAAAGTGTGAACGCGGTGACTAGGTTTTTATACTGGCAGGACCTGCTACCACACACCTGGTCACATTACCGCTCAATCAACACAATCAATTACACACAGAGACCCGGATTGTTCTCAGCGTCTAATTAGAACCTGCTTCCAATCTGAGGCGGGACTGAACACTTTCCCATGTGTATCCGACCTCAGCGGAGGAGTTTCACGCAATTTAGACAGAATTAAATCACCCACACGTGTAAAATTTGCTCAGATTAATTTATTGTTCAATTAGTTTCTAATTTCCGAGGAAAGTGTGTTAAACTCGCTGTCAGACAGAGTACGGAACATGCGACACGTCCGTCCACACTTTCCTTTATCGAGGGGGCTGTTCTATCAACACGTACCGCAATGAAAATAATTTTACTATTTTTCATGTGTAATTGCATGTCATATTAAAATGTGTAATACAAGCATTTCTTTGCTTCCCAGTAAAGAAATACTGATCAGCTTTTGACATGATCTGATAATAATTGTCTGATTTTTCGGAGATTGGTTTTGCTTCGCAGCACTGAGAACCTATGGAAGCCCGTTTCCGCCAGGGAGTAAAAAAAAAAACGCGCTATGGTATCACAGAATTGCGACTTATCAACTCAGAATTCCGACTTATCAACTCAGAATTGCGACTTAGTATCTCAGAATTGCGACTTAGTAAGTCAGAATTCCGACTTTATATCTCACATTTGCGACTTCGAAATAGCCATATTTCATTGTCTGTCCTTTTGTTATTGTAACGGATTCGGGTTCTAGGGCTTGTGCCCTAGTTCACTGCATTGACTAGAACCCAGGCCTTGCCAGCTGTCAGAATTCTGAGATACCATAGCGCGGAAACAGGCTTTCATACATTTCAATTAGTCTGATCAGTGTAGGATAAGTAAATGTAGAATTATTACTTTGTCTCCTGTTTGTATATAAATGAATGTCTCTGACAACTTAATGTTAGTTTTTAATTTAGTTTTAGTTTTACGATGTAGGTCAGGCGTTGACATATGCACGAGCATACGAAATGTCTCACTCCTGATTCAGCTCATGCTCCATAGGAGAGAAGTGATTCCTCCTGCTTCTCATACAATCATTTTTATTCTTAATCATAATTTTCTTTAGTTATGATCAATATTGAACTTTTTCTAAATAAAACGACAATAATCAAACATGCAGGCAGACTTTTAAAAAGTATAAGGAGTTGACAGGGTGCACCTTAGGAATAGTTGTTAAAAATGTGAGAAAATGTGAGAAAAGGAAAGTTACGTAAGCTCTCACACACAGCATTAGAGATTGGCATCTGATTGTAAAAAAAAAAACTACCCGTCTCCCCAGCATTTAACGGTGCTGTTGTTTTTGTTTTATATATTTATATGTTGTTAGCATTTTAATGAATTGTTAAAAGATTGATATACAACTCGCTAAATACGAAACGTAAAAAACCCAACTGTAAGCAATTGACCTTTCATATTCCTGAATTTTAAATCCCTTTGTTTATCTGTGTCCAAGTGCCTGGTGCAGCTATTTTGAAAGCAGAGTCTATGATTTATTGCGGAAGTGCATTGTTGCCACCAAGGAAAAAAATCCAGAATTCTCCTAATTAAGAAATACAAAATTATCTCCTAATTGCAAGATAGCAACGATATCATGTGTGTGTATGAACAACCTGTTACATTTGCAATGGCAGTACCTACGGACTATCGAAAGGTTTGCTGGCACTGTGGGTTTAGTGTTCCTGATAATGTGCATGCTGAGAAATGCATACAGACTGACTTTCTTCTCGGAATGAAAAGGTTACCGTTTGTTCCTCATGTAAACACAGTTTTAACCATTATCACATATATATGAATTAAGAACGAATGTGACCTGGAATCCATTCTACCGCTTCAAACTGAAAGTCAGATATTTAGTGTCAAAAACTACATAACTCAAGATTTTTTTTTCCTTGATGGCAGCATTGGCTTCTGTAATTTAGATTCAACCACTGAAGAGGTTGGTTTTGTGTTTTAAGCTATTAAACATAACTGGTAAGTTTAAGTCAGTTCTTGTTACTCTTTCCGCTCGAAAGAGCTGTATTAATACCAGCGCACCTGTCTCGACAGGAAAGTTATTGCTGTTCCCAAACCAATGTACTGCAGCTTGTGGCCATGTGTTCCTGCTGTCAGCCTGTGATACCATGTACGTCCACCGCTAGAAATATTACTGCTCCAGTACAGGAGTAGAAGAGGAAACAAATGCAAACACCGTTTAGAAAAAACACACGTCTCAGGCCTTAACCATGACAAGGATGGGATTTGAACCTAGACGAGCAGAGCACAATGGATTAGCAATCCAAAAAGTGACTCCTGTTTAATTTTCTTTTCACTTGCTCGATTTGTAGTACGCTCCTCAATCCTTACAACCGATAAACAAAATGGCTTAATGTGCCACAGCATTCTGCTGCAGGTAGGGTTTGCACCGTGTATTAGGTGAACCCGAATGAAATATTTCAAATATGTGAAGAATTTCATGAAACCTGAGAAAAGAAGATCACAGCCAATGTCAACAGTTCAGAGCCTGTTGTAATACAGGCTAGAATACAGTTACAGTAGTCTAAGCTTTATCAGCCTATTTAAAATAATTTTTTTGAATCCCTGGCGGAACACACTCCATAGGAATCAGCGCTTTTCTACAGTATATCGCCTTTAAACACATATATTTAAACACGCGTTTACCAAGGGAAACGTTTTATTTTTTCAAAGAAATGTTTGTTAAAAAATAAAGTCATAGTTCCATGGGATTCAATCATAGACCATGTGACATGGGAGTCAGGAAACTAACACACAGCGCCACCGGATTTAATAACGCAATAAAAACGCTATAAAATAATGTGATTAGGCACAGAAAAGGTTTACTGCACAGTACAATAAGAAATGCTGACCATGACTTTAGAAGCACAAATTACCTTACACTCAATTTAAACACAAGCTGTCTTTCTGTATGAACCTCTAAGCTGGTTCATACAGAAAATGTAGAAATGCATTAGCCTGATTATGATTAAAAAAAACACATAATTAAACACGTATTTGCGATTTAAATCAGAACACGATTTAAATCAATATAAATGTTTATATTGTAACGCATACTGTCCAGCCTCCATTTCTCTATAAAAATTTACTCTGTTGCACACACACACACAATAGAAGCAGGAACCGCTGTCAGAAGGGAAGATATGTTCAAAATATCGCAAATATCGATCATGTTGCGATATTTTGAAATATAAAAGACAATTGATTGTCCATAATATCGCTATTCTATTTTTTCGAAGAAATGTTTGTTAAAAGAAAAGTCCAGCACCAGCTGAATTCAAACACACAACCTGTGTGTTGTTAGTGACGCACCTAGACCAGTAGGCTACAGGGGAACTCACATGCATGGGGAAGCGAAACAGCCCTACACAGCCCTGTCACAGTACACGAATATAAACCGTTATTATCATATACGAATATCATACCGTTATTAAATTCTTTAGATACGCGATTCCATATTATATTCCCTTTTAATCAAATTCTAAAAGTATGCTTGTTGACTCTGGTATCACATTAGTTAAAGACTTCGAAGCTTAAAATGTTTAGGGAGAAATGGAATACTGGTGTGTATTTTTTTTTAAAGTACCAAGACCAGCTATATACTATATTATTTATGTTCCAAAATTAATATCGTTTATGGCCTTCACACGCGTTACAGTATGCTCCTATTCTTTTTATGCTCAGCTACTAAGATTTCCCTTCAGTGTTAAAATTCAATATCTACAACGGGCACAGTAAAGATGTTTACAGTAAAGACGAGTGCCCCTGTCGGTCAACCAATCACATACCGCGTCATCTTGCGTCATGATACGCGATAACGCAGCCAATTACCTGCGGTACGTGTCTGTACCGCGCACTTTGAATGGCTGCATCTGTAGAGTGTATTGTGACACTCTAACCATGCTGTTGCTATTATAGACTATAGGAATAGACTACTTTGAGCCTTCCAAATTCCATTATGTGAATTTAAGCTTTTTTTTTTATTAATAACAGCATGAGTAATACTATGCGTGCTCAGAAACGTTACTTATTAGCTTATGAAGCAACAGTGTTTCGACAATTTGCGGTCTTCAAAAAGTAAACGCTGAAGTTTTTATACTTCCTTGTGAGCAGATCACCTTTGATTTAGAAAAGGAAAACTTACTCCCCTGTTGCTTTTATTGCAATATCTGTATTGAGATCCAAGCGCTAAGAAAGCTAGATAACGCAAAAGTCATAAACCCGATTTTAATTTAGATACACATTTTCTAATGCAGCCTTCATTACAAGACAGTCTATTTCTCGATAGCGTGTAATGTGAAAAAGAGAAAAACGAAAATATATGGATGACAATATTTAAAAGATGAAGATTTTACTTTTGAGAAAACCGCTGGTTTTAGAACTTTGCTGTGCTTCCTGCATCATTGTCAGTGTTATAAACCGGGTGTGGAGGTAGCGATCACTTTGTAGAGCAGTTCATAGGCCGGAGCTGTTCAGACTACTCTTCTTATTTCTCAAATGCTTCCATCATTTTTTTCACGCTAGGACGCGAGTGTGTACATGTGCTTGGTTTTCGTTTCACTGATTCTCATTGAAGATTTGGGAATTAACGACGAAAGAATACTTTGCCTCGGAAAGCAGAAGGTTTGGTTCACAACGATCTTGAAGACACGCCCATGTAGAGCACAGTGTGATATTTGTACTATAAAAGACCAAGTGCTCAAAGTGACGTCTGCGTTTACCGTTGAAACTTTCTTCAAAGTAAATCAAGACGTATGTCTCTCTCGCTGTGTGTGCTCTTATCTGTCCATCTCTCTCTCCTCTTCTCTCACTCTGGCAGTCTGTGCAGAGTATCTGAAGGGGATGTAACACCACTTGGCAAAGAAGAAAAATTCTCAGAGGCAGAATAAAAAATCATTATTCTCTTCTCAGTCAGATTCACAGCTCAGACTCACACTCACACTCAGACAGAAGCTCAATGCTGTACTGCTCTCTATCCTCACAATCCAGAACCAGAAGATATTCAGACAATCAGTACTGCTACATGAACAATATCAGACAGAACAGCCTGGACTCAAGTTACATTTCCCCCTTTTCTCCTTTCTCCCAGCCCTCTTAAAGACATAAAAGAGCTCCTGGTTCTCCTCTCTGTGAACTGGGCTCAGGGGTCACTGATCTGGCAGCTGTGGGCTCTGCTCCAGGGAAGAAGCAAGAAACTTCAATAAACCCTTTCCAGGACTTCCAGCCCTTCAGTATTGCTTTCTTTAATGTATATCACCCTCCAAACATGTTTTTTAATTGTTTTATAACACAAGTGAGTGTGGAATTATTTTTTGTATTTATGTAATAAACACCAGTATTGACACTCTGATCAGTATATTGATTATTAGTAGCCAAAGGCTGATGGTCGTGACTAAAATAGTGACCAGTTGACCAGTCTGTAGCTCTGAGCAGTGGGACTCAGATCACACAGAAGAAGATCTGTCTGTGTGTGATTCCACACCAGCCCTGGGATTCAGCTGCTCTCACAAGTGTCTCACAGACAGTCTTATAAATGTACAATAAGATGATTGTTACAGTTATAAAGTTAAGTGGAATCATCAGACTACCTATAGAAGTGAGAGCTTGGTGGAAATAAAACCAGTATACACCTCCAGGATCAGGAGTCTGATCCTCCTGGCTCTTTTACTCTGAAGATTCGTGTAAAACCCTTAAAAGCGCTTATTTCAGGGACTTGTGCTCATTCTCTACTGCTCCACACGGGTACGCTTTGTAACACATTAATCTGTGAAGTAAACTATTTTTTTTCTGTTTAATGATTTTCATTCCTCGGTTTGTCGCTCTCCTTCTCCAACTGTTATAAATCGCCTCTCTTCACAGCCCGGTTTAGTTTTTTGGAGATGTTATATTTGTATGAAAACCAGGAGTCTCCTCCAGCAGAGATGCGCTATTTTTTAAAACTTTTTTTATTAAATGTATAGAATTTACAAATTTAACTACAACCAGAAGATTAAGAAACATGTATAAGAGATAAAAACATATAACAGAAAACAGAAAAAAAACATATAACCAGCAGAGGTAATGAAGTAAATTATGTGATCAAATTGTATTTTTACATATATCATGTTTTCCTTGATTTATTATTTCTCAGTTATTTATAGAATTTAAATAGTGTTTCAACATGCATGCGTTTCCTGTATAAAATAAAAATCAGCACTCACTTTTTTACAAAACACAAAAAAACCGCTTTTCTTTTTGCAACATTTCGAGTACCTCTGGCATTCATGAAAAAGACACACAAAAGCAGCAGAGACGCGCTCTGCTCTGTCAGAATAAGCGCTGTGACGTCACAGACACCAGCCAGAGCGCCGGGATCAGAGAGAGAGACCGGGGGAGGCGCACGGAGCGCACGGAGAAGAGTTATTGATCACTTATCTATCGACAACCAATTATTTCAACTGAAGAACCGTAAAAAAATCGATTAACTTCACGATTGGTGAGTACTGATTCTTTTCTTGACCCTGTTTAAGTATCTAGAAAACAGTTAATAAAGACTGTATCGACCAATTACCATAGTGCGTTTAGGGTTAATAATATTCAATCCGAAATTACACAATGATTATTCATATTATTATTTAGGTAACTGTATCCTAGAGCTAGAAAATGATATTTCAAGTTCATAAATGTATGTAAGTAACAGTTTAAATGCATTTTTCCAGTGTTTATAAATCATAAGAATGGTAACCACGGTGACAGGCGCCTCGTCACTGCACGCGTCTAAGTGTCTCGCATTTGTCACAGAGAGCGGTGTGAGGTCACGAGCAGCAACTAATACTAATATCAGTGTCTTCATGTTAATATTAGTGAGATTACAACTGGAAATTTTAATGCTAGTGTTCATGTGAGTATTAATGACAGTGGCACTACTGATTGTTTTAGTTTTAATGTCCATATTCATGTTAATATTAATTATAATTATAGTGTTACTGTTGTAGTATTAGTAGTATTTATATTTGTGTTATAGTGTATCTGTAGGTAAGTGAGTTTGTGGTATCTGTGCATGTGTGGGTGCGTTTCTGGAAGTGTGTGGTGTCTGTGTGTGTGGTCTGTGTGTCTGTGAGTGTGTAGGTATGTGTCTGTGAGCTTGTTGTGTCTGTTAGTGTGTGAGTGTGTGGGGTCTCTGAGTGTTTGGTGTCTATAAGTGTGTGTCTATGAGTATGCATAGTGTCTATTTGTTTCTGTGAATGCTTGCCTGAGAATGTGTGTGTATGGTTTGTGTCCGTGAGTGTGTGGTGTCTGTCAGTGTGTAGTTTTATATTTGTAAGTGTATGTGTGGGCATGTCTGTCAGTGTGTGTAGTGTCTATGTGAGTATTAAAGCTGATAGCATTACTGATAGTTTTAGTTTTAATACTAGTATTTATGTAATATTAGTGATACTTATAGTGTTAGTGTCAGAGTATTAACACTCATCATCATCATGTTAGTTTTCATGAGAATATTACTGTTATTATAAGTATTATTAGTCTAGTAGTAGTTTTTGTCAGTGTTAGTAACAATGATAGTGTAAGTTTTGGTGATTGTGTTACTGTTGTAATATTAGCAGTATCTGCATTAGTGTTAGTTATAGTGTGTCTGTACCTAAGAGTGTATGTAGGTGTCTATGTGCGTATATAGTGTCTATTTGTGTATCTGTGAGTCTGTGAGTGTATATATGTGAGTGTGTGAGTGTCTGATTGTGTGTATAAATGCGTGATGTGTCTGTGAGTGTAAATGTGTGTGAGAGTTGTACTGGCGAGGCTTATTAATGAGGCAGAATTAAGTGTTTCTGAGCTTCCTAAATGAGGCCCCATTTCTCTGTTCATCTCTGTGGTGCAGCCACAGAGAAACTATTCATGCAGGCTGATTTAAGGTTTCTTAGGACAGCTCCCAAAGAGGGATGCACTTAGCTAAGCCTGGCTATCATGATCAATGGTCATCCATTGGTGCCTATCTGTCTAGGGAGTGCCAGTTGGACATCTGGACTGCATTCCTAAGTGTCAGGAGTAAGTGACTCATATCTCACCTTGATCAACCAATCAGGGACTGGTAGGGCCGAGTAACCCATGTGGGACTCTGATGCCCATGGAACTTTCAGCCAATCAATGAGCTGAAGTTCCTCCAGGTAAAAACAGGCAACACAGAAAGCCTGTGAGATTCAGATTCAGTAAGATTCAGTAAGATTCTGGAGAGGATTCTGTGGACTGTTCTAAAGGGAATTCAAAAGAGAATTCCAGGGCAGGACGGCCCAGGAGCAGAAGGCTCCCAAGGGCAGGACATTCTCGCAGCGCACCTCCTGACCATCCTGAGACTCAGCCCGGACAACCACGGAACGGCCGGTGTGTCCGAGTGCCAGAACTTTTCTTTGTTCTAAGAGTCTAGAGTGGAGGTTGCCAGAGAGTAACCAGCAGCAGGCCTCGTGAACAGGTCGGAACTGTGGACAGCTGAATCACTATTCAGAACTAGCTCTTCATCAGGAACAAACCGGTCCTCTTCCTGACTTGCTGGGACCCACAGTCATCTTTTCTCCTGTGCACAAACTTTGCTAGTTAAAGCCAACAGTGAGCATCAGCAGCGCACCGTCGCAAGCCGCACAGCACAGCCTGGCACGCAGCCAGAGAGCGCGGATTGGACAGCAACAGCCTGCAACTATTTCTTTGTGCCCGCAGGAGATCTGAATCCCCAAAGATTGGATGAGTATTCAACTTCACTGCATTACAGCTCGAGAATTCAATTGTTATCCCAACCAGTTGATATCAATTTAATTCCTAAGAGTTATGTACTTGTTTTGAGTATCTAATGTAGAAGTTATAACCAAGTTCATTTATGAAACGATCTTAATGAATGATATACTGAACGTATGTCCTCTTGATATGTGTAACTCTTTGTAACTGATTGAATATATACCTTTTGTATTCTGATAACCCTCTCGATAAGATCTGTTAGGTTTACATGCATATTCTATGTATTAATAAATGTATCCTCGTGTATTAGTACCTGTGTGTGTGCGTTGTTTGAGTTATGTCGCATGGTTGGATTCTAAAGCCATCAAAAGAATCAACTTTGTGATTTACTGCTACAATTAATAATTGTCTCAGTAAATGCCCAAACCCTACAGAACTGGTGCCTTCAGAGAGCCACTATGATTACATATTTGGCGTCCCTGAGCCGGTTTTCCTACAGAGTGTAGGTGTACCGTATATCTGTCAGTGTGTGTGAATGTGTGTGTAGGTGGGCTTGGGTTCCACTGATGTGTCTGACAGAAGTGACCAATCAACAGGTGTTGAGTTCCAGAGCCGCTTGCACATAAAAACACTTTCTAGAGTCCAGGCCAACTTCCAGAGAGCTGTGAGTTCTCTGTTTTTATCAGTATTAGTAATAATGACAGAAGTCATTCCCACGCAAATGATTATTAACCAAGACAGACATCAGAAAATATCGCCTTTGCAATGATGTCACTCCTCTTCTTCATGAATTTTCTTTAATGACAGGACATTTCTCTATCTGAGTGCCTGCTGCAAATAGTGTGACTAGCCATTTCTCTCCAATATTTTCTAGTTCAGTTATTTATCGCATATGAAATATTATTCTCATTAAGAATATTTTACCTGCAAAGTCACAGTGAAACTACTACGGCGAATGAACGTTTTATGGGTGGAAAACGTTCAAAAGACTTAATGTTCCAGGGAAGGTTTGAACACACAACCTCATTATAACTCCACTGTGCACAGCTACATGCATACCACACACTGACCAACTGTGCCACTGGATCTCTGTAAGGCAGGCTCCTACACCAATTGTAAAACTGGCACAAACGTAGGGCAAAACACTGGGTTTTGGCTGTGGATACATCTCCACATGGGTGAAAGGGACAGTAAAATAGTAAGGTAAATAAAAGATACTGAAATATACAGTATGTGCTCACTGTAATGTAGGAAGAGGTGGTCAACAAGCAAAACAGCTTTGTGGATAATGTGAAGTGACATTGTTTTGTGTCAATTAGCCCACGAATTGTGCTTCATGTGCCTTAAGCTGTGCAATTTGTATGGATGTTGAATGAGATTGGTTTCTTCACAAGCCCAGTCAATTGCCAGAGGAGAGCTTGCCGACACACACCTTCATGAAGACTCTCTTTAAGATGATTACACCTTTCATTGTCAAGTCGCCTCCTTTGCATACAATAGTAGCACCAACACTAAGAGAAAGGATGAGAAATGGCATTTATCAAATGATTGCAGTGTTTGTTTGACTGAGGATCCTTGTGTGCTGAACTGGCCTCTGGAGAAGTGTAGTGCAGTAAAGGAGAAGATTTGTGTCACTCAAGGCTGTAACGGAACAGAACAATACAATTACAATACTTTTATGAGAGTAAATAATACTGGTGCATCACAGTTCTTATAATGGTGAAAACAGGAGCAACTTCTCTACAGTTTTGACTGAAGTATTTAAACGGCAAGAAATAATATCACTATGCAATTAATTAATGCAATTGAGCTCCTCTAAATGTTCTAGTCTGATGAAACAATGTATAGAATTAGGTGACAATATCAGAATTCATTCAAATACACAAGATTAATTTTCAGCAGCAAAAATACGCTCGAAAATATTTTACAAGAAAGAAACCTTACATTCACCTAAATCAACATTCACCCTCTACATTAGTAGAGAACAGTAGGACAGTTAGTTAGTGTCACTGGACACTCTGTCACAGAGGCTGATCTCTTCAGACTTCAATGAGTCTTCCAACTTGTCATAGCTGTTGAAGAAGCACCTGTTGAATCTCAACCGAGATTTCCTGAGAAATCATTCAGCGACCGATTCCTCCCTCTGGACTCTGCACTGAGCTGAAAGCTGCGCGAATTCCTCGCTGTATGTCCTGTACTGTTACATGCGCTCTTGTGTAGATTATCTACTTGGAGAAATGTGACAAGAACACATCGAACTTTTTCCATATGTGAAGGAAAATGCTAAAGAGCCTGAAAACTTTGAACATTTAAGTTTGCGTGCTTTATATACTGTATATTCTTTACTATACTTTACTTTACATACTTGGGGTGGAGCAGTGGCTCTGTGGCTAAGGATCTGCACCTGTGGTTGGAAGGTTGCTCGTTCAAATCCCTTTGCCAGCAGAGGAATCCTACTCCACTGGGCTCCTGAGCAAGGCCCTAAACCCCAACTGCTCCAGGGCACAATACAATTGCAGATCCTGTACTCTGACCCCAGGCTCTCTCCTTATCTGTGTGTCTCATGGAGAGCAAGCTGGGGTATGCAAGAAGATCATTCCTAATGCAATAAATTGTAAAGGGTTAATAAAGTGATGTTATTATTATTATTCCTTACAGCAGAGCAAACAAATTGTTACAAAAAACACCAGCTAATGTCCACCAGCGGAATTAACAATAATATACTGTAAAGTGCTGTTACTTGGGAGTGTTAATCTACAGATAAATTAAACAAATGGCATTTATAGCTCTAAAGAGGTTGACATAGACGTCTGTAACAGATCTTTTCAGTTCATTGCTGTTCCTCTGACTTGGTGAGCCTTTGGAATTTTAAAAGTGTTTTGCTTGCCTCTCATGTGGTCTGTGTACCAGTCCATTAAGAGCCGCACTATCACTGTGTCATGTGTGGTCCTACAGAACTACACAGCTATCTACTGGAGTCGTCTTCTGTCCATTGCAGTTGAAAACAGATTTAATACGGAGCTGCGCAGAAATTTCTGCGGCAAATATCGCTGCAGAACTAGCCCTTTCACAACAATGAAGAGAAAAAGAAATACCACAGGGTCGCCCATAAAAGGGAAAAATAGAAATCAATTGTTCAAACAATTACAAAACTTGTCCTCTTACAGTGGTCTCATGTTATTTTTCTTGCCATAAGAACAGTGGGATTGTTCAACTGTATTGTTCCCCAAATGGTTGAATAATAATAATAATGATAATAATAGTGGTGGTAGCTGATCGTTCTTGTCCGTGGCCGAGTGACCTGTGTGAATACAGTATGTTGATTTATTCTCCACAAGGCATCGCTTTAGCAATTCAAAGAGCGTGGGTTTTAACCCATTCAGTGCTTATTTCAACTAATGCTATGTTCCTTTTTCTAGGTCTTCAAATAGTTTACAATGTAGAGGTATCTTTAGTAATAAGAAAAAAGCTGCACCACGGAGATCCATCTCACAAAAGCAGATTTCTTAAAGTGCACTTATGAGCTGTAGAACCTGAAGGAGTTCTCTCTCCTGGATATTAAACATGCAGATAATGAAATCAGTGATTTATGATTTCTGCAACCTTCCAATAAATACATCTAAGACATGTAACAAGCCCATTGTGCAGCTCTAGTGGTACAGTTGGTCAGTGCATCGTACTTATATAGCAGTACATACTGAAGTCATGCTGAGGTTGTGAGTTCAAGCCTGTGGCAGTTTTGCCTGTGATTTCAGCTGTGATTTCAGCTGCAGAAACTTTCTGTTGGATTTAGGTTGGTTCCACGACTTTTTCCACTCGATGGAGCTTTATTAATGCAGGCACACCTGCTTCCTCAGCATTTTATTTTATCGCTGCTCACAAACCAACATACTGCAGACACCTCTGATACTGTCACTGCTTGTGGGCCACGTGTTCCTGCTGTCAGCCTGCTATACCATGCTCATGCGTGTCTAGAAACATTACTGCTCTAGTACAAGAGTGAAAGACTAAACGAAATTGCACCCACTTTGAGAAAATCACGTTTGACAAACCATAGGATGACAAGAATGGGATTCTTTGGTTGTTTGAGTACATAAATCAAAGACACTGCGTTCAGCATATTCACATCAGGCACTCGGACAGAGATAAACCCAGAGAAAATCTTCTCACATTTTAATCTGTAACTGCAGGATTCAACAAATTAATTTGTTAATTATCTCAACTTCACTTACAATTTTTAAACAATTTACAAAGCCCACAGTGGATGACATTTGGTTCTGGCACACATCAGTTGCTTGGATTATCATTGTAATATTTAATTTGCTTTCCCGTCACACCACTTTTATTAATAATGAAGTTTATCAATACACGTTTGTTTAAAACATGTCATTTATTATTGATACAGTTTAATTCTGTCTTTATTAGGAGCTGTATCACAGCTAATGCATGTAAAGCTTTAAGTACGTGATAGTGTGAGTTCAGTTATCCCAGGGTGTGAGGAGAACTGAAATTTAGTAAATACATATTTTAATAGAGTGTAAATCTTCAAAGTGTTCTGTCACTTCAAAAGCAAATTACAGGAGCAGGGATTGAACCCACATAGACATTTGCTTATTGAGCTTAAGTCCAACACCTTAACCACTCAGCCATCCCTAAAAACAATTCCAGCGCTCTGTTACACAGTTCATTGAATATATTTGTTCATTGAATATATTAATTTAATATATTTGTTATATTTTTTAATGTAATGGGACTGTACACTGGTGGTTCCCAGGGGAAAACAGGGTTATTGAGCCATTGGGTATTCTGAGAATAAATTGGGTGGGTGAATGTAACCGTGTGGTAAAGTAAAACAGTCTTCTTAGATGAAGCGCTACAGATGCAGCCCCTGAAAGTGTATAAGACTTACATTTATAGTACTGCTGACACAAATGGAGCCTCTACATCAGACCGAAATAGCGATGTGTTCGCTTAGTTGTGCGTAGGATCTCCTCATGAATCTGTCTCATTCATCAGTGGAAATAGAAGCCGTCACTGTAAACTCGGACGTGATGTTCCGCAGATGTACAGTGTGCCTTTCCTCTTGTTGTATTTAAGAGTACTCACTGTGTGAGCTCCTCACTGCGTTTCCTTTTCTTTTCCTGTGATTATCTACGTGGAGTGTTGTGACAAAATAGTCTTGAACATTTTCGGTTTGTGAAAGGAAACACTAAAGAAAATACAAGTGATTAACTTTTAAAATATTGACAGTACAGCTAGAAGAGTGGAAGATAAAATACGATTTATAATTAAATTCACAATACACTTAAGGAAAACACAAACACCCGAAGAGGGACTTGAACCCTGGACCCTCAGATTAAAAGTCTGATGCTCTACCGACTGAGCTATCCGGGCTCTGGACAGTGAATGAGACTGTCGTGATCCTCACAAGTCACATGTCTCTTCTTGTGCCGAAGCGCAGTCATACAGTACCTGACCCGTCTGGAATGTCTACTGACAGACTTTATCCAGAAGCGACGGCACCACTCCCAGTAGAATGAGTGAGAAATACAGCATGACATGGGGAGGTAAGGGGCTCCCACAATTCATCTTTCCTCACATTACTGATTTTTTCAATAGCATTTTGACCTTTTTTCACTGTCAGATTTTTTCGCATTTAATAAGATCTTAAAATCAACAACATTAAGAACGAAAACAAATGGAACATTTTTTGGAACAACAATTAAAAAAAACGTTTCAATGCCTTGGTTCTATAAGTGTGCACACCCTTTATAAAGGGAGTTGTAACTATGCTGAAATTTAAAGAGCATTTCTGTAGAGAAAAAATCTACCTTGATGTTAAGCTCAGGGAGCCTGCCTTTTAGAAATTATATCTCTAAACACCTTGCGCAGCCTCCCGAGAGACTAACAAATATTGTTTTGAGAAATTGGCTAACACACCGGAAGGCACTAACGTTTCTCTTCGTTAAAGTATGTCAGTAACTGTTTAACCCAAAATGTTTGTAATTGAGAATTTGTTAAAATTCAATAAATAGTCTATCAGCAGCAAGAAATTATTATGAAAGTAAGGTTTTTTTATATCATAAACTGTAAGACACGAAGAGAGTTTACAGGTCGTATCCTTCGCTTTGTCTTTTAAATTAAGCATTCGGGATTCAAACCTGTGTTCGGACTGTTGTGTTTCTTGAATTTCTTGCAATCATCAAATGTCGTTGTTTGGTCCATCAGTTCTTTTCTCGGTTGTACAATGGAATTCGCGCAGTTTTCAGCTCAGTGTGGAGTCCAGAGGGAGGACTCGCTCACTGAATGATCTCTCAAGAAATCCCGGGTGAGATTCAAAAGGTGTCTTCTTCAACAGCCACGACACGTCTGAAGACTAATAAAATTAGTTCAAATCATTTGGTAGTTAACAGAACTAAATGCTTTAGAGGTACATTTAAAACAGCAGAGCAACACCATAGCACTTCGAGTGTGCCTGAGTTTAATTGTGTGAACTTGGCTCTCTATGAACATGAGCAAAGAAATATAAAGCACCTGGAGATGCCGGGACCTCATACATGCGAAGCATGTGCTCTGCCACTGAGATATATCCCCAACAGACTTATTAACGGAACTGAGATGTGCTGATGCTCTCTGAACACAATCCACCACTAACGAAGGATGCCTGCAGTTTCCCACTTTTGTGTTTCCTCTACTACAGAGTAAATTCATAAGAATGAAGAAATAAGGAAGGAAAAATAACCACATCGAAGCTTCCAGAGATTGGTTAAAATGAATCCGTTATTTTTATATCCAGTCACACGGGCGACGATGATTGATTTATCGACGGGGAGTGCTTTTTTACCTCCTCACTCGACTACCTTGATTAAACTACGCATAGAACAACAGCAGTAGTGATGATTTTCATGGACCGACTTGTTTTGTACAACTCGAGTGATAAAGTCCTGTCTGCAAATATTGTAGAAGAACGAAAAAGGGCGAAACAACGCTCCAACCACAGGAATGGTAACAGGAAGGATCATGTTATTTAATATGTCCTTTGGAGATGCCTTGTCAACGCACACAGGCATTGAGCTGGACAAATAATTGATAGTGGTGTTCGTAAACAATCATGAAACATGTTATTTCTAAACCAGGAAGAAAGGAGCAGACTAAAACTTTAAGAGACAGAAACAACACCTTATCACAGCTAACATTAATTACAATGACATCACAATAAAAGAGCGGAGCCTTGAGTGAATCAAATTAGTTTTCATTGGACGTCTGTCTCTTCATAACTTTGTAGGTGAGAGGGAGGATTGCGGAAATGTGCCGGTGTTTCTCAGAAGTGCGTTGGTGGTATAGGTGCCTTCTAAATAATCGAGTCGGGTTTGAATCCCGGTAAGTGCATCCCCAAATCTTTTCAAGAAAATCTGTGATCCGGTAACATATCTTTTGAAACTAGCATTCAAGGTAGGATACGTGTTCTTAAATGCCAAAAAACTCTATAAGGAAAAAGCAGATCTCTGTACACAAGACGGCAGTGCGATCTTAGAATTCCTGTGTTGTTGACGGATTCAGACTCCTTCTCAGAGGTTTTTGCTCGCCAAATAACTTTGCAGCTGAGGAAGAGCACCCTGAAAAATACTAAACACAACCAGCGAGCGTGTTGGTTGCTCTTGCTCTTAATGCAAGAGCTGTTTTTTTAATAATTATTAACCAAAAACAGCAGCACAGGTAGGTCGCATTTGTGATTATGTCACTTCTCTGCTTCAGCAAGGTCAATAAAAGACTCTGAAAGTAGTAAAGCAAAACTGAACTCAAAATCATATTAGAAATTCTGAGCGATATATCCATACAGGTAATCCAATAAGAATGTTGAAATATTTGAATATCATCTCTCTATATATTTCGCTGCTTTTTACCAGGAGTAAAACTATTGGATTGAAGGAATGCTAACCGCTGGGTTAAAATGTATAGTTGTTATTTGGAGAAATCTGTAAACTCGTGATCTTATATGTTTTAAAAGACAGCACAGGAAAAAACGACAGTGCTGATTATTTTCCAGAGACGGAGCACTGATGACCTATCCGAGCTGATTGATAAAGCCCACCCAGTGGATACTCTAGCAGAACGTCAAAGAACATTCACCCCTGTATCCAAAGAAACCACAGGAACAACATCAGGAAGCACAATCAATTCCCCTTTTAATTTTTTCCTGTAAGGTATGCTATGTGAATTCATGAAGTTAATCCTCTGATCTCTTTTGAGCACGAACAAAGTATTTCTGATGGAGCGCTATGTTCAAAGATAAGCTATTACCCCTGCCAACGATTCGGTGTGAAGAATTAAGAGTTTCACAGACAAAAGCAGCTCACCACCACAGCCAATATTAAATATACTTGCCGGTACACTATCATGTGTACTGCCTCAAAAGTGATCTCGGCAGACGTTGTTCCCTACATAAAGCTGAACGTGGCAAAGAGAATTTCTGTTGAGAAAACAAAATATTTTTTCTGCCTTGATGTTAAGCCTCTCTTTTAGAAAGTCTATCTCTAAACACCTCCTGCAGCCTAACAAAAAGCGCTTTTACTGATCGTATTGCAGGTCTTAAAACACTAACATTTGGCAGCGGTGGGATTCAAACCCACGCCCCCAGAGAGACTGGAGCCTAAATCCAGCGCCTTAGACCGCTCGGCCACGCTACCTTCCTCCATATCTATCTTCCTCACATTGCTAGCTTGGAAAATGCCGGGGGCTTCAGCTCTTGTCGTTGGATCTAATGATATCATGACATGTGGAAGTGACTGCACCTTCATCTTCCGAGATGCTTTTAATAGCACAAATGCTACTTTCACTGGCACAAACAGCAATAACGAAAGAGGTGGGTTTCATCCTTTGTGCTGTTTGTAGGGGCGCAACTCTATGTCGATCTACTGACTTGAAGAGCAAAAATCAAAATCCTCTGCTATTACTGTTGCTTTTTTCATAGTTTCTTTAAATCCTTCATTTGAACATAGATTTTGAAGGATATTGATGATAATACCACATAAATTGTGGTTTTCTTGTGATCGCCAATTTTTTTTTCAAATACCAGCCTTTTTTACAGTTCCTTGCGTGTTTCACAAGGTATAATAGCCCCCCTCGCATCCCCAGCTAACATATTTTAAAATTACAATAGATTATACAGCATGCATGTTGACATTTATATTAAAATTAAAGTAAATATACCAGAATACATACAGTGCTAACCCAATAATTCTTGTCAGGTTCTCCAACAAATCTGCGTTGTTATTTTAACATGTTTCAGCTGAGGGTGCAACAAGAGTATAAATGAATTTTCCCACCAGCCGTTCAAAGACCAAATTCCATGAGTGAACATTATTTTCTCAGAAGTTGCCGGCATTGGACTTTGCCGGTGGTAATGAATTATGTCCACAACTGTTGTAGTAGTTCCTTCTTGAAATTCGACACGTGCAAAGCACTCGTAATATCATAGGTGTTAAAGTTCGCTGAGTCTATTCGAGTCATGGTGTGTATCCCTGCCTATCATTGGGAGACGGGTAGCTTTTTTACACTCAGATTCCAATCTTTAATGCTTTGTGTGAGAGCTTACATAACTTTCATTTTCTCACATTTTCTGACGACTGTTCCAAAGGGGCACCCTGTCAATTCCGAATACTTTTCAAAAATCTGCCTGCATGTTTGATTATTGTCATTTCATTTAGAAAAAGTTCAATATTGATCATAACTAAAGAAAATAATGATCACGAACAAAAAAGCGTCGTGTCGTCGGCGTACTGGGAGATCTTCAGGCTTCCCCCCGCGCCTCCCGGTATCTCCAGGGTCCCGTCTCACCATCTCTGCTAAGGGTTCTTGAAGAGCAGGGAGATGATACCCTCCCTCATGGTGTCTCCGAGTTTCCCCCGGCGGAAGATCTCCTGCGCCACTTCCACCTGATCTGCCGCCAGGGTGTCCCAGAAGCAGGTGTAGAATTCCTTGGGGAGTCCGTCCGGCCCTGGCACCTTGCCATTCTCCATGGACAAGAGCGCCGCCTTCAGCTCCTCGGCCGTGATCGGACCCTCCAAGTCCTCCCTCACCTCCTCCGGTACTCGTGCCGTCAGCCCCTCCAGAAAAGCATCGCCTGCCTCCACCTCCGTCTGCTTTTCTGAAAAGAGCTCCGTGTAGAAAGCGGTGGCCGCTTCTACCTTGTCGCTCTCGTCCAGCACTTCCTCTCCATCTCCCCGTCTCAGGCCGTGGATCACCCTCTTTTTCTGGGCTCCTAGGACCTGATTGAGTTTGCGGAGCCTCTCCTTCAGGTCCCGTGCCCGGGCTGAATTGAAGGCTCCTCCCCCGTTAGCCGAGCTGTACTCCTCCTCTAGTTGTCTCTGGAGTCGTGCAGCTTCCTTCCTCTCCCTGGCCGCCTTCCGTCTGCAGTACGTCTGCGCCAGGGTTCGGGTCCTGTCTTTCACCGACTCCCACCATTCCACCATGGAGCTGTAGCCATCTCTGAGATCGACCCAGCTCGCGTAGTCTTTACGGAACAGTGCCTTGAAGTCGTCTTCCTCCAGTATCTCCCGGTTCAGCTTTCAGTATCCACGACCGAATGGCGGCAGGTTGGTGTTAGCCACCACCATCAAGCGCTCGTGGTTGGAATACCACTCCGGGGACACCGTCGCCGACTCCAGGGAGCAGGTTGTGTGCAGAAAGATGTAGTCCAGGCGGCTGCACACTCCCCGGGAGTTTTTCCATGTCGTTCCGGCGTCGTTAGGGCGGCACCGTCTGAAACCGTCTACCAGGGAGAACTGTTTGAGTAGCGACTCCAGCTCTGCCGAGCTAGCATCGCTCCCCTTCTCCCGGTCGACGTTGAAGTCCCCGCCGAGCACCACCTGTCTGTTAGTGGTGCAGCAGCTGGCCAGGTCAGCAAACACTTCCTTCCGGATAGAGGGTTCCGTCGGAGCATAGACGTTAATCGCTCTCAACTTCTGCCCCCTCCAGTCGATGTCTGCGACCAGGATCCGGCCCTGCACCACCGAGAAGGAGGAAACCAGCGCCATCTCTGGGTTTCCGAGGAGGACTCCCACTCTGGAAGAGTGGACCCCTCCTACGCTCCAGCATGATTCTCCCTTCGTCCATTCCCTGGTGAATGTCAGCTTGTCGCTTTCATCCTTCAGGTGGACCTCCTGTAAGAAACAAACTGAGAAAGGCTTTGAGGCCAGATCATGAAAGACTCCCCGTCTTTTCACCGGGTCTCTCAGCTCTCTCACGTTAGTTGTTAGGAAGGTTAGTTTCACAGTCATGATTAAACAAGTGAAAGTTGAACCTCCTCTCTTTGTGCTTACAGTGGAAAACTTGGGAGTCTACATCTGGGCACTGTTTAGCCTAGATGTAACTCCTCTCATTCGGGTCCTGGGGGGAATATGCTGGGCTCCCTCCAGGTCTCGCTGGGGACTGAAAGGTAAACATGCTGGACAGGTCCAGCCCTACCATCAGTCCCGGCTCCAGGGCGGCTTCAAAATAATCCTCGTCTTCCTTGAGGATACTCTCCACCACCGCTTCGGGAAGGCTTTTTTCTTCCCTTTCTCCAGGAGTTTCGGGGACCTCCAGTTGCTCCTGGGCCTTGGGGGAGGGGGGCTCCACTTCCTGGGCTGCTTCCTCCTGTCGTCTTTGGGCCTCGGTGGGGAGGGTTTCCATTTCCTGGGCTGCCTCCTCCGGTTGTTCCTGGGCCTCGGGGGAAGAAAGTTCAGTTTCCTCTAGGACTAGGAAACGGTTCTCCCTTACCACTCTTTTCTTTTGTCCTTCCGAAGGTGGATCCGCCCTGCATCTCTTCTCCCGCTTTCTCTTTCCCTTCTTGCTGGGAGTTATTAGGGCCCTTTCTCCGGTCAGCCATTTTGTCCATCGTCCTGGCAGCCATCTTGTGGCAGTGGTGCGGCTGGGGTTGTGGCCTCTGCAGTTTCGGTTCTCTGCGGGGGCGGTGGGGGTTCTTTGTTCTCACCTCTCTCCCTTTGTCTTGAGACAAGCCGGCCGGCTTCCACCACCTGCGCAAACGAAGGTTTGTTTACCTTGCATTGGTGAAGGGGGTGTCCCTCGGCGCCGCATCCGTCGCACTTTTTGGCTGCCCGGCAGGTTTTTGCCAGGTGCCCCTCTTTGTTACAGTTGTGACATCTGACGATGTCACACGTGTTCTTCTTGTGGCATCCTGGGGTAGTAAAGGTACCCCCTGTCGGCTCCGATGTTGAAGCGGGCCGAGGGGTGCTGGAAACTGTCGACGCCCTCTGGGTCCTCTTTCAGGAGGACTCGGTACTGGCGTTTGCCGTAGCAGACGCCGCAACTGTCCCTGATCTCCGTCGGTTTGCCCACCACAGTTACATACCTCCCTAGGTACGCTGTTACCAGTTCCATTGGTTCGTAGGGGTTGTATGTGAGGACTATGATGGTCCTCTGGTTTGTCTTCCTCATAGGCTCCGGCCTGAAATCAGAGAAACCGGGGTGCTTACCATTTTCTCTGATCATTTTCGTTGCCTTTTCATATGAGGCGTCTGTGGCCATGTAGGCCTCCATGTATCTCTCTGCCTTGTTGTCTTGCAGGCAGTAGAGATCTCCGGCCACCAACTGCAGGATCCCTCTCAGGAAGGTCATGAAAAAGGATTTCGCAGTTGGCATCGTCTCTGTTTTCTTGGTCCAGTGGAACCGGATCAGTGTCTTCTTGTCTGCCGTCTGTCCTGTGGAGAGGAGGCACAGGAGGAGAGAGAGAGAGGGAGCGGATAGTGCTTCCGAGTCTCGAGGAAGAAAGTAAGCACTGCGGGCAGGCCACGAGTACCTACTCCCAGCCAAGAGGCCAAGGAGGCGGAACAAGAGAAAGGGGGAGGGGAGAGGAGAGAGCAGACAGAGAGAACGTTGCTGCCGGATCCCACCCAGCTCAGCTGCTGCTTGGCCTTAACCCCCTAGGCTCAACCTAGGGCGATACCAGCTCAAGCACTCTTCGATCGCCTTCTAGAACTTTGGAAAGACAAGAACTGCGGGCATGCCACTTGAACTTGATCTTAGCCAAAAGGCCGATAAAATTGGATTCCAGCTCACTGGCCCTGCAAAACTTAGTTCAAGACTTTAAACTCTCAGACACATATAGATGTATATGTCCCACAACAGCAGGATATACATGGTCAGGGAGGAATAGTAGCTCCAGAATTGACTATTGCTTTGTCTCAGAGAGCGTGAAAGTTGTTGGGGTCACTCTTCAGCCTGTCTTCTTCTCAGATCACCAAGCTTTAGGGTGTAGAGTGGAACTCCAGGGCGGGACTGTCTTTGGCCCAGGCCTCTGGAAACTCAACACAAAGCTGCTAGAGAACGAGGGGGTAGTATCCCGCTACAAGGAGAAACTATCACAGTGGCTGTCCTTGCAGTGTCTGTATGGGTCAGTAGGAGAGTGGTGGGAGGAGGTGAAGGTGAGGACAAGGGCCTTTTTCATGGCTGAGGGAAGGAAGGCTTCCAGACGGAGAGGAGTGTTAGCCGGGAAACAGAGGCAGCTGCAGCGTCTCTACACGATGCTGCACAGTGGCTTCAATGTGCTCGAGGATATCACCCTTTTAAAAACGGACATCTGGAGCATAGCGGAAGAAAGTAGTCGAGGAGTGCTGTTAAGAAGCTGAGTGCAGTTCTTGGAAGAAAATGAGAAGTGTACTCGCTTCTTTTTCAGGAAAGTGGTAGGCTCCAAGTCTGTCCTGGAAAGTGTAGTTGATGAGGAGGGACGAGAGAGAACAGAGCCGAGTGCTATCCTCTCCTGCACCGAGGCCTTCTACTCAAGACTGTACAGAGGTAAAGGATAAAGAAATTCATTTTTTTACCTCAAAGCTAGAAAACGTTTTGAGTGAAGAAGATAGGGAAGTACTTGAGAGGGATTTGACAGTAGAAGAGCTGAGACAGGCTATGGAGAGCTAACAGAAGGGGAAAACTCCGGGTGCTGACGGGCTCCCTAAATAATTTTACTGCACCTTTTGGGATCTGCTTCAGGATCCGCTACTGCTCCTTTTCGAGGAAAGCTATAAGACAGAATTGCTGCCTGACTCCTTAAGAAAAGGCACTATCTCTCTCTTGTTTAAGAAAGGAGCAAAGAATGACATAAAGAACTGGAGACCCCTCAGCCTGTTAGGCGTGGACACTAAGATCCTGTCCAAAGCCCTTTTCCTGTGCCTACAAAATGTAGTGACCTCACTGTTAGGGAAAGAACAGACTTGTGGGATAGCAGGATGCCTGATGAGCGACAACCTGGCCTTGTTGAGGGATGTCTGTCTGTACTCAGAGGACCGCTCCCTCCCTCTGTGCATTTTAGGTGTAGACCTAGAAAAGGCCTTTGACCGCCTAAACCGGCAGTACTTAACATCGGTACTTGAGCACATGAAGTTTGGCCCCATCATGAGAAAGTGGATTAACCTGCTGTACCAGTGCCTGGAAGTGGGGGAGGAGAGGTAAAGTCATCTCTATGCATGGATGACGTCACCCTGCTCCTCTCTGACAATGCCTCAATTAGCAGAGCTCTGCAGTGCTGTGATCGTTTCTCTTTGGCATCCTCTGCAAACATTAACAAATCTAAGAGTGAGATTTTTTATCAGAACTGGAGGGAGCCAAAAGAAGGAAATGACCTCAGGCTGCAAGAGAAGAGAATTAAGGTCCTGGGGGTGTATTTTGGAGAAGAGATGGGAACAGTAAATTGGCAGAACAAATTGCCAATCTTAAACAAAAAACTGATGCAATGGAAGGACCGAGACCTCACCATGACAGGGAAGGTGCTGGTTATCAAAGCTGAGCTCTTGCCTGTCTTGAATTTTCTGGCTTCTACCTTCCCAATCCCACACTGTGTTGCAGCGGTGCTGAGGAGATTGATGTTTCAATTTCTATGGGGTGGGAAGCAGGAAAGACTCAGAAGGGAAATAATGTACAGGCCGCTACCCTCAGGGGGGACGTCTGTCCCAGATATTGCTACGAAGCTGCTGTGCATTTTCCTGGCCTCTGTGCTGAGAGGCTTTGCAACAGCACCTGCAGCGCGTACGTGGACTTATTTTTCCAGGCTCTGGGTAGGTAGGGAGATGTTCAGAGTGTGGGGTGTCAGACCCAAGCTGGACGTCCCACTCTCTGACACATGCCCTGCAATTTATGGGACAGTTAAAAGTTTTCTAACATCTCACCCAATTGACCATGTTCCCCTCCGAGATGTCAGCGTCCAAAAACTGGAAGATTTCGTTGCACCCCAGAACAATAGGCAGACCCCTGTGGGCATTTTAACATCAGCCCAAACAAGGAAGGTGTGGAAAGTTTCTGTGCAACATTCACAGAGATTTAGCCTGGAGTGTCATCCACCAGTGCTTACCGGTACGAACTTTCTTGTACCGTAGGGGCCTCACCCCCAGCCCTCGCTGCGTTAGGGTGGGCTGCGGCGAGGAGGAGACTGTGACCCATCTTCTGTGGTCCTGCTTTTTTGCTAAGGCCTTCTGGGCACAGTTTGAAGATTGGTTGCAAGCTCTCTCGCCCCAATTTACCCTGACCGCTGCTTTCGTCATATACGGCATCTCTCCTGTCAAACTTCCTCCTGACGTTTTTGACAGGATCTGGGCCATGGTGAACAGTGGGAAAGATGCCCTGTGGAGAGTGAGGAACATGGGGCTGTTCAAAGGCATCGAGGTCCCAGTCAAGGCAGCAGGTAGCCTGGCCCTGTTCATCACCCGAGAGAAATATTACCTCAGAGATCTGTGGAGAGAAGGGAGGGAGGAAGCACAAAATCTGTGGGAAATAGAGAGCATAGGTCAATATCTCAAGAAACTGTGAAAAACATTATCATGTTTAAGTAAAGAATGTGATTTGCACCAGAAAAAAATAAATTGTTGCTATGTAACTGGTACCGTGTCAAAATGTAATGAGATGTGATCATATATACTGTTTTAAGTATGTATATTAATGTAAAGCTTTCTGATTTGTGATGTCCTGTATTTTTTTGTGAAAAGAAAATAAAGTTCTTCAAAATCGAATCGATTCACCCAGGGCGAGGCTCGGCCATTGCACTCCGGCTGTGCTGAACCCTGCGAATTCCCCAAATGTGGGAATCTCGACTGCATAATTTCTAGTAGTGGGGGACTGCGTTCGCGCTCTCCCCTGATGTGCTTGGTCCAATATCAGATACGGAAGAGTTGCCACCAACACCACGACACCACGAGCTGCGATAGGATCCCAGTTCGAAAGGAGTCGATGCCACTGCTGGTTCCCCGTTTCTTTTAGTTAGAGATCCGGAGAAGCATTTCAAGCTGGTTACACTACTCCTTCCGGACATTCATTCCCTTTTCAAAGTCAGTCGTTTTGCTGTAGTCTGCATTATTTAGGCTGATTATCGAGTTTAGCCTTTATCTTGGTCCTTCCATTGCATCAGTTTTTTGTTTAAGATTGGCAATTTGTTCTGCCAATTTACTGTTCCCATCTCTTCTCCAAAATACACCCCCAGGACCTTAATTCTCTTCTCTTGCAGCCTGAGGTCATGTCCTTCTTTTGGCTCCCTCCAGTTCTGATAAAAAATCTCACTCTTAGATTTGTTAATGTTTGCAGAGGATGCCAAAGAGAAACGATCACAGCACTGCAGAGCTCTGCTAATTGAGGCATTGTCAGAGAGGAGCAGGGTGACGTCATCCATGCATAGAGATGACTTTACCTCTCCTCCCCCACTTCCAGGCACTGGTACAGCAGGTTAATCCACTTTCTCATGATGGGGCCAAACTTCATGTGCTCAAGAACCGATGTTAAGTACTGCCGGTTTAGGCGGTCAAAGGCCTTTTCTAGGACTACACCTAAAATGCACAGAGGGAGGGAGCGATCCTCTGAGTACAGACAGACATCCCTCAACAAGGCCAGGTTATCGCTCATCAGGCGTCCTGCTATCCCACAAGTCTGTTCTTTCCTTACCAGTGAGGCCACTACATTTTGTAGGCACAGGAAAAGGGCTTTGGACAGGATCTTAGTGTCCACGCCTAACAGGCTGAGGGGTCTCCAGTTCTTTATGTCATTCTTTGTTCTTTTCTTAAACAAGAGAGAGATAGTGCCTTCTCTTAAGGAGTCAGGCAGCAATTCTGTCTTATAGCTTTCCTCGAATAGGAGCAGTAGCGGATCCTGAAGCAGATCCCAAAAGGTGCAGTAAAATTCTTTAGGGAGCCCGTCAGCACCCGGAGTTTTCCCCTTCTGTAAGCTCTCCATAGCCTGTCTCAGCTCTTCTACTGTCAAATCCCTCTCAAGTACTTCCCTATCTTCTTCACTCAAAACGTTTTCTAGCTTTGAGGTAAAAAAAGAATTTCTTCATCCTTTACCTCTGTAGAGCTGTACAGTCTTGAGTAGAAGGCCTCGGTGCAGGAGAGGATAGCACTCGGCTCTGTTCTCTCTCGTCCCTCCTCATCAATTACACTTTCCATGACAGACTTGGAGCCTACCACTTTCCTAAAAAGAAGCGAGTACACTTCTCATTATCTTCCAAGACATGCACTCTGCTTCTTAACAGCACTCCTCGACTACTTTCTTCGGCTATGCTCCGGATGTCCTTTTTTAAAAGGGTGATATCCTCGAGCACACTCGAGCTGCACTGTGCAGCATCGTGTAGAGACGCTGCAGCTGCCTCTGTTTCCTAGCTAGCACTCCTCTCCGTCTGGCAGCAGCCTTCCTTCCTTCAGCCATGAAAAAGGCCTTTGTCCTCACCTTCACCTTCTCCCACCACTCTCCTACTGAGCCGTACAGACACTGCAAGGACAGCCACTGTGATAGTTTCTCCTTGTAGCGGCATACTACCCCCTCGTTCTCTAGCAGCTTTGTGTTGAGTTTCCAGAGGCCTGGGCCAAAGACAGTTCCGCCCTGGAGTTCCACTGTACACCCTAAAGCCTGATGATCTGAGAAGAAGACAGGCTGAAGAGTGACCCCAACAACTTTCACTCTCTCTGAGACAAAGTAATAGTCAATTCTGGAGCTGCTATTCCTCCCTGACCATGTATATCCTGCTGTTGTGGGATATATACATCTATATGTGTCTGAGAGTTTAAAGTCTTGAACTAAGTTTTGCAGGGCCAGTGAGCTGGAATCCAATTTTATCAACCTTTTGGCTAAGATCAAGTTCAAGTGGCATGCCCGCAGTTCCTGTCTTTCCAAAGTTCTAGAAGGCGATCGAAGAGTGCTTGAGCTGGTATCGCCCTAGGTTGAGCCTAGGGGGTTAAGGCCAAGCAGCAACTGAGCTGGATGGGATCAGGCAGCAACGTTCTCTCTCTCTGCTCTCTCCTCTCCCCTCCCCCTTTCTCTTGCTCCTCCTCCTTGCCCTCTTGGCTGGGAGTAGGTTCTCGTGGCCTGCCCGCGGTGCTTGCTTTCTTCCTCGAGACTCGGAAGCGCTATCCACTCCCTCTCTCTCTCTCCTCCTGCGCCTGCACCTAGCTGGGCTTTGCCCACAAGGACAAAGGCCAGGGCTCCCTCGCTGCTCCTTTAGCAGCTAAACCCTCCTCTCCACAGGACCTTGCTCTCTCTCTTTCTCTCCTTTTCTCTTTTTTCTCCTTTCCAGATGGCAGACAAGAAGACACTGATCCGGTTCCACTGGACCAAGAAAACAGAGACGATGCCAACTGCGATATCCTTTTTCATTACCTTCCTGAGAGGGATCCTGCAGTTGGTGGCCGGAGATCTCTACTGCCTGCAAGACAACAAGGCAGAGAGATACATGGAGGCCTACATGGCCACGGACGCCTGATATGAAAAGGCAATGAAAATGATCAGAGAAAAAGGTAAGCACCCCGGTTTCTCTGATTTCAGGCCGGAGCCTATGAGGAAGACAAACCAGAGGACCATCACAGTCCTCACATACAACCCCTACGTACCAATGGAACTGGTAACAGCGTACCTAGGGAAGTGCAGACAGTCCGGCCACAAGGAGAACATGTGTGACATCATCAGATGTCACAACTGTAACAAAGAGGGGCACCTGGCAAAAACCTGCCGGGCAGCCAAAAAGTGCGACGGATGCGGCGCCGAGGGACACCTCCTTCACCAATGCAAGGTAAGCAAACCTTCGTTTGCGCAGGTTGTGGAAGCCGGCTGGCAGAAACCGGTCTCAAGACAAAGGGAGAGAGGTGAGAACAAAGAACCCGCACCTCCCCCGCAGAGAACCGAAACTGCCGAGGCCACACCCCCAACCGCACCAGTGCCACAAGATGGCCACCAGGACGACGGAAAAAATGGCTGACCGGAAGAAGGGCCCTAATATCTCCCAGCAAGAAGGGAAAGAGAAAGTGGGAGAAGAGATGCAGGGCGGATCCACCTTCGGAAGGACAAAAGAAAAGAGTGGTAAGGGAGGCCGAGGAACGACCGGACGAGGCAGCCCAGGAAATGGAAACCCTCCCCCCCGAGGCCCAAAGACGACAGGAAGTGACAGCCCAGGAAACAGAACCCCCCTCCCCCGAGTCCCACGGACAACAGGAGGAGGCAGCCCAGGAAGAGGTAACCCCCTCCCCCGAGGCCCAGGGACAACAGGAAGAGGCAGCCCAGAAAGTAGGAACCCCCTCCCCCGAGGCGCAGGAACAACAGGAAGAGGCAGCCCAGGAAGTGGAGCCCCCCTCCCCCAAGGCCCAGGAGCAACTGGAGGTCCCCGAAACTCCTGGAGAAAGGGAAGAAATAAGCCTTCCCGAAGCGGTGGCGGAGAGTATCCTCGAGGAAGATGAGGATTACTTTGAAGCCGCTCTGGAGCCGGGACTGATGGTAGGGCTGGACCTGTCCAGCATGTTTACCTTTCAGTCCCCAGCGAGACCTGGAGGGAGCCCAGCATATTCCCCCCAGGACCCGAATGAGAGGAGTTACATCTAGGCTAAACAGTGCCCAGATGTAGACTCCCAAGTTTTCCACTGTAAGCACAAAGAGAGGAGGTTCAACTTTCACTTGTTTAACCATGACTGTGAAACTTACCTTTCTAACAACTAACGTGAGAGGGCTGAGAGACCCGGTGAAAAGACGGGGAGTCTTTCATGATCTGGCCTCAAAGTCTTTCTCAGTTTGTTTCTTACAGGAGGTCCACCTGAAGGATGAAAGCGACAAGCTGACATTCACCAGGGAATGGACGAAGGGAGAATCATGCTGGAGCGTAGGAGGGGTCCACTCTTCCAGAGTGGGAGTCCTCCTCGGAAACCCAGAGATGGCGCTGGTTTCCTCCTTCTCGGTGGTGCAGGGCCGGATCCTGGTCGCAGACATCGACTGGAGGGGGCAGAAGTTGAGAGCGATTAACGTCTATGCTCCGACGGAACCCTCTATCCGGAAGGAAGTGTTTGCTGACCTGGCCAGCTGCTGCACCACCAACAGACAGGTGGTGCTTGGCGGGGACTTCAACGTCGACCGGGAGAAGGGGAGCGACACTAACTCGGCAGAGCTGGAGTCGCTACTCAAGCAGTTCTCCAAGGTAGATGGTTTCAGACGGTGCCGACCTAACGACGCCGGAACGACATGGAAAAACTCCCGGGGAGTGTGTAGCCGCCTGGACTACATCTTTCTGCACACGACCTGCTCCCTGGAGTCGGCGACGGTGTCCCCGGAGTGGTATTCCAACCACGAGCGCTTGACGGTGGTGGCTAACACCAACCTGCCGGCATTCGGTCGTGGGTACTGGAAGCTGAACCGGGAGATATTGGAGGAAGACGACTTCAAGGCACTGTTCCGTAAAGACTACGCGAGCTGGGTCGATCTGAGAGACGGCTACAGCTCCGTGGTGGAATGGTGGGAGTCGGTGAAAGACAGGACCCGAACGCTGGCGCAGACGTACTGCAGACGGAAGGCGGCCAGGGAGAGGAAGGAAGCTGCACGACTCCAGAGACAACTCCAGAGGAGCTGAAGGCGGCGCTCTTGTCCATAGAGATTGGCAAGGTGCCAGGGCCGGACTGACTCCCCAAGGAATTCTACACCTGCTTCTGGGACACCCTGGCGGCAGATCTGGTGGAAGTGGCGCAGGAGATCTTCCGCCGGGGGAAACTCGGAGACACCATGAGGGAGGGCATCATCTCCCTGCTCTTCAAGAGCCCTTAGCAGAGACGGTGAGACGGGACCCTGTCATCGACGGCCTGGAGATACCGGGAGGCGCGGGGGAAACCCTGAAGATCTCCCAGTACGCCGACGACACGACGCTGTTCCTGAGGTCGGACAGGGGGTTGAGGAGGGCCCTGCAGTTCATGGAGCAATACTCCAGAGCCTCCGGGTCGAAACTTTGTCAGGCTGTGGCTCTCCGTCCCGATGATGCACTTGGTCCAGTGGTCAAACACTGGGCTCAAGACAGAGAGGCGACCGGAGTTCTACATCCGTGCTGTCAAGTAGAGCAGGAGGTACGAGGCCACGAGACAGCCAGAGCTCTGCACCAGAAATGTCCTCTACAGACACTCGATCTCCAGGAATCCGCATTGCCCCCGGGACACGTATTTCGTCGAGGAGACTCAGGAGCACGTGTTCTGGAGCTGCCTCTTCACCACGGCGGTGTGGGGCAGAATGGACAACATTATGCAACTCCTGGGAACGGATGCGGTGCTCAGTTACCAGTACATTCTGCTGGGGGCTGGCACCTACCGGACTGGACAAGGGGACACAGGGCCTGCGGGGGCTGCTGCTGTCCCTCACAAAACAAGGACTGTGGAAGGCAAGGAACACTCTCATCTGGCACAACATAAAGTGGGGGGCAAGGGAGCTGGAGGAGAGGATCCTGGCGGACTTCAGGAGGAGGATGAAGCGCGACGTCACCAAATGGGGTTTCCCCATGGCGAGGGAGTGCTGGAAAGGACTTTGGGCCCTATACAGGGATTAAAGGACAATAGCAAGTGATAGGTTTGAAAGGACTCTCTTAATTGCGCAAATCCGCCCCCACTCGCAAAGATTGATAACGGACAATCAATCTCCGTTCCGCCGTTGTTTTTTAATACATGGAGTGTTAATATGTGTGAGATGTTTTTTTTGCAGAATAAAGTATATTTTGTAGAACAAAAAAAATCTTATGACAAGGTTTACAAGTTATCTGTTGAACTACATTCTCATAGGTGTGGTCACATTCCAGATCATTTGTTTACGTTTTTGTTTCTGGAGCAACTGTTAGATGAAATGTGCTAATATGTAACCTAACTCCAGTGTGAATAACTAGAAGAGGGGAGCAGCTCCATTCCAGACCAAGGGAGCTTTGAGATTGGCTGGGCCAGATCTCTCATTTGCATATCTGATTTGGAAATATAACACTAAACCCCTTCTTGCATGGATTTAACTTGCACCCAAGAGTCCCCTACTGTGTATTGCTACTTATTTTTTTATGATAAGTGGTGATTACCAGTTGACAGGTTTTATTTGTTGAATTATAAATGGTTTTGTATTATCATCCTGAATGGCCTGTACTCAAGGTTTGGTAGGGTATGTGTTTTCATTTCATTTACCAAATTGAATTTTTGCTCTTATTTGTCTAGAAGGCTTTCTGAAGTCAGGAAGCCCATTTATTTGGTGAAAAAAGATTCTGTATTAATATTAATATTTCTCATACAACATAAATAGGGTCTTTTATGAATAAAAAGATCTTGCACTTGGAAATCTTGATAAAGCTGCGTGCTTCCATAAACTCGAGCAGTTTTGATTCTTAATATTTGACCTTAGGTGTGGGAACGGGTCTTTTTTGCCATTTGATTTCAAATTGATCAGCACAGTATAGAAAATAGACCCATAAAGCAACCTCAGCAGTGACAAATGTCACTGGGTCACTTGGGTTTATACGTCGGGGTCCGGTAGTGAAGCTCCGCTCCTGTTTAGCCTCCGAAGCCGTACAGGGTGCGGCCCTGGCGCTTCAGCGCGTACACCACGTCCATGGCAGTGACGGTCTTCCTCTTGGCGTGCTTGGCATGCTCGGTGCAGGTGACGTTCTCCAGGAACACCTTCAGCACCCCGCAGGTCTCCTCGTAGTTCAACCCTGGTTCCCTGGATGTTGTCGCAGAGAACCTTACGGTGACGCTTAGCGCCTTCTTTTCCTTTCCGCCTTTGCCTCTTCCAGACATCTTCTAGTTATCAGCTGTGAACACGACACACACTGCTCATCTTTGATGTATAATAGACATCTTTCTTTGATGTCTATTGTACATCAAAGAAAGATTTTTATAGGTGTAGAAACTAGTAAATAAAGCCAATGATTTGTTTTAGAAATGTATTCTTAAAATATACAATTATTCACACCTGAACAATATGTAGTTCAAATTATACATTATATACAATATTGTAATCAACAAATGGCTAATCATCATAAAAACACAACTAGTAAACTTCAGTTACAAATTCTAGTAGCATGGCAATATATATAGTAATGACAAACACAAACTAATTACATGAACAAGCTAATATTTAACTCAAAACCACATTTCGATTCAAATATAAATTTTTAAAATTTACAACTTCTTTATTTCCACAAAAATATTATTAATGTAGCACAAACACTACTTTCTAATAAAGACAGAAAGAAACTGTTTGTTTTGTGTCTCACGGTGATCCTCCTCTCGATACTAATGAAATGTTTAATATGATCCCTCGAGAAAAAAAAGGAATCAATTTCCGCCTGGAATGATTGATGCCCCATCAAACATTTTGTAATATCCCTGGAAGTTTATACAGTAGAATCCTGGTTTGTGGCTTAAATTCAAGGTAAATGAGACTAAGGAAACGAGTTGGAAACTTGATTTCGAAATGGGATTTAAATCACCCATTTCACATTTTACTTCATTGGGCAGTATGTGCCAGAGAGCAATGCCACAGCATCCCTTTGATAGCTCAGTTGGTAGAGCGGAGTAGTGGAGTCAGCAGGGAATCCTTAGGTCACTGGTTTGATTCCAGCTCGAAGAAAGGTGCTTTTCGTGTACTTTAATCAAAGAGTTAAAAAAGCAAATCTGTTTTATTCAGACATTGATCAAAAGCTCAATAATCGACGAAGCAAATGCTCCTGTTCCGAATTCAGCCCACGTCTGATTGTCTTGTTTTGGCCAAGATCTGATCTTTGAATTAAGGGACTACACTGTCTGCTTTGTAATTCAAAAATACATACAAATGTCAAGTTTTTTGTAGATATAAAGGTGTTCTCTGTTTTCAAAGGATAGTTACTTAATTGGCATAATGATTTGGTATTGATTTCGTATCGTTGTATTATAAAGTTTGTGCTTTCTGTGTTTTTATCGTATTGTGAACTTATTTTTTAAACAAATGCTTACAAAGGCAAACACGGCACACATCTGTTTATACCAGCGGTGAATTGTACATTTTTATTAAGTACAAGCTACTGTGCACTTCTGGGAGTATAACAGGTTCGATATAAAGTGGCAAAAATATAAAAGGGGAAAATACCCCAGACTGCATGTAAAGCCCTCGTTGTGACTGTTTTAGATAAAATGGCGTACTATGCACAAAATGTTGCAGAAACACAATCTGATATTTTGATACAGGTAGGCCAGTGCTTCCAAAGCATGCAGGTGTAGAACAGGACTTAATGCATTTTTATACAAAAATTTATATTCTATATTCTGGTCGCTTGCAGATTAGAATGGCATATGTTTAGCAATAATATTATTTATGGTACCTGAAAGTTTCAGGTTGTTGCACAAAGCTAAGGTATGCGTATACGTGATCTGACAACTGGAATCAATTTCCTGTCGTTAAACTCTGTTTATTTTTAAGTTGAGGCCCAGGATCCAAATCTTCAGTTCTGATTTTTTAAAGTGATATCTTTCCTTCCTGTTGTGGAAGTCACACGATGTGAGCAATTGTTTTTTTTACGTTGCGATCCAAAGAGCCTCAGACGCACAGTCTAACAGTAACCAAACCAGAATGGATTCTGCTGGGAGCCGGGCTGAGCTCATTCTCACTCCCTGTGCTGAAAACAGAATTATTTCTTCCCCGAACATCGTCTACAGATCACTTGTGCGCTTTTAACCTTCTCGCAGCTACGGGCAAGACTGACGCTCATGATATGAAGGCACCCGCTGGAACACATTCTTTAACTCTCACAATCGCGACAGACTTCGCTTTTTAAAAAAAAGTAGATATAGCACTGAAAAAAGCATTAGCTTTATCAGTTTTTACATTAATCTATTTTGAATCAAAGTTTGATTTTTTTTATTGCATTTTACATTATAATTATAATAATCATTATTGCTTACACTTATATAGCGCTGTTCTGGATACTCCACTCAATGCCCTTTACAGGTAATGGGGACTCCCCTCCACCACCACCATTCTCCTGAATGATCACAGAGAGTCAGGACCTCGGTTTTACGTCTCAGCCGAAGGACGGCACCTGTTTACAGTTTAGTGTCCCCGTCATTGTACTGGGGTATTAGGACCCGCATGGACCGCAGGGTGTGCGCCCAGCGACAAAAACCAGATGTGTGTCGGGCTCGGCTGCGAGCAGGACAATGACGTCACGGGGACAAAGTAGAGGAAATCAAAACGGTTCTATAAAAGACCTGTGTCAGCTGTTGGTTTTCACTCTGGACTCTAAATCCTCCGATCTGATTTTAAATCTCTCTAATACCTGAGCTGCAGCTTCTTCCGAGTATTTATTCGTATACTTATTATGTGTAAGTGTATAGATGAAACCTTTCATATATTGTTCAGTTTAAATCAAAATGCTTTACTAATACAAGAGGGAAGTATAGTATGAAGGATGTGACAAATGTATGATTTCTTGGAACAAAATGGTTTTTATTTGCGTTCAAAATGAAGCGGACTTTTTGCGCGACACACAAACCCTTTGTCTTTTTTAGAGAGTGATTTTTAAACAGACAAAAATGTAGAAAACGTGTTTTTTTAGCCCTGCAATAGCAGGGTCAGTGACGTAATGAATAACGCGTCAGGCCTCGTGTCAGAAAATTATAGGTTCGACTGCCGTCTGGCTTGTTGAGTTTATACCACTTACATTCTTTTATATAAATGAACTGCACCTGAAAGCTATAGAAAACACTTTGGGTAAGTTGTCTGCAGCCTCATGCGAATTTCGACAACTTACCCAAAACACAGCTCCAGCTCTGAACTCAATTGCAATGAAAAACCATGCGTAACAAAACTGGAGAACAGCTGAACTTGTGCTCAGTTCGGTGATGAGGGTTCAGAACTGTCCTTGTTGTAATTAGCACGAACTGCACAGGCTCTGAATCAGACCATGTCAATTAGTCTGATCAGTGTAGGCACGTTAATGTAGAATTATTAATAGGTTTATTAGTTAGTTAGTTCAGGTTTACCCACCTGAACTAATGTAGAATTATTACTTGGTCTGTCTCTTGTTTGTATATAAATGAATGTCTCTGACAACTTAATGTTAGTTTTACGATGTAGGTCAGGCGTTGACATATGCACGAGTATACGAAATGTCTCACTCCTGATTCAACTCATGTTCTATAGGAGATTGGCGATTCCTCCTGTTTCTCGTACAACCATATCAGAACAGAAGACCGTGTCACCCAGCTGTGATTCAAGATCGACTCGCATCTTTATCCCTTTTTTGTTCGTGATCATTATTTTCTTTAGTTATGATCAATATTGAACTTTTTTTAAATGAAATGACAATAATCAAACATGCAGGCAGATTTTTGAAAAGTATTCGGAATTGACAGGGTGCCCCTTTGGAACAGTCGTCAAAATCTATGTTCAAATGAAGGATTTAAAGAAACTATGAAAAAAGCAACAGTAATAGCAGAGGATTTTGATTTTTGCTCTTCAAGTCAGTAGATCGACATAGAGTTGCGACATAGAGTTGCGCCCCTACAAACAGCACAAAGGATGAAACCCACCTCTTTCGTTATTGCTATGTTTGTGCCGGTGAAAGTAGCATTTGTGCTATTGAAAGCATCTCGGAAGATGAAGGTGCAGTCACTTCCACATGATATCATTAGATCCGACGACAAGAGCTGAAGCCCCCGGCATTTTCCAAGCCAGGAATGTGAGGAAGATGGACATGGAGGACGGTAGCGTGGCCGAGCGGTCTAAGGCGCTGGATTTTAGGCTCCAGTCTCTCTGGGGGTGTGGGTTCAAATCCCACTGCTGCCAAATGTTAGTGTTTTAAGACCTGCAATACGATCAGTAAAAGCGCTTTTTGTTAGGCTGCGGGAGGTGTTTAGAGATAGACTTTCTAAAAGACAGGCTTAACATCAAGGCAGAAAAAATATTTTGTTTCCTCAACAGAAATTCTCTTTGGCACGTTCAGCTTTATGTAGGGAACAACATCTGCCGAGATCACTTTTGAGGCAGTGCACATGATAGTGTACCGGCAAGTAAATTTAATATTGGCTGTGGTGGTGAGCTGCTTTTGTCTGTGAAACTTTTAATTCTTCACGCCGAATCGTTGGCAGGGGTAATAGCTTATCTTTGAACAGAGCGCTCCATCAGAAATACTTTGTTCATGCTCAAAAGAGATCAGAGGATTAACTTAATGAATTCACATAGCATACCTTACAGGGAAAAAAAGGGGAATTAATTGTGCTTCCTGATGTTGTTCCTGTGGTTTCTTTGGATACAGAGGTGAATGTTCTTTGAAGTTCTGCTAGAGTATCCACTGGGTGGGCTTTATCAATCAGCTCGGAAAGGTCATCAGTGCTCTGTCTCCGGAAAATAATCAGCACTGTCGTTTTTTCCTGTGCTGTCTTTTAAAACATATAAGATCACGAGTTTACAGATTTCTCCAAATAACAACTATACATTTTAACCCAGCGGTTAGCATTCCTGCAATCCAATAGTTTTACTCCTAGTAAAAAGCAGCGAAATATATAGAGAGATGATATTCAAATATTTCAACATTCTTATTGGATTACCTGTATGGATATATCGCTCAGAATTCCTAATATGATTTTGAGTTCAGTTTTGCTTTACTACTTTCAGAGTATTTTATTGACCTTGCTGAAGCAGAGAAGTGACATAATCACAAATGCGACCTACCTGTGCTAATGTTTTTGGTTAATAATGATTAAAAAAAACAGCTCCTTGCATTAAGAGCAAGAGCAACCAACACGCTCGCTTGTTGTGTTTGGTATTTTCTGGGGTGCTCTTCCTCAGCTGCAAAGTTATTTGGTGAGCAAAGACCTCTGAGAAGGAGTCTGAATCCGTCAACAACACAGGAATTCTAAGATCGCACTGCCGTCTTGTGTACAGAGATCTGCCTTTTCCTTATAGAGTTTTTTGGTATATAAGAACACCTATCCTACCTTGAATGCTAGTTTCAAAAGATATGTTACCGGATCACAGATTTTCTTGAAAAGATTTGGGGATGCACCTACCAGGATTCAAACCCGGCTCAATTATTTAGAAGGCATCTATACCACCAACGCACTTCTGAGAAACACCGGCACATTTCCGCAATCCTCCCTCTCACCTACAAAGTTATGAAGAGACAGACGTCCAATGAAAACTAATTTGATTCACTCAAGGCTCCGCTCTTTTGTTGTGATGTCATTTTAATTAATGTTAGCTGTGATAAGGTGTTGTTTCTGTCTCTTAAAGTTTAAGTCTGCTCCTTTCTTCCTGGTTTAGAAATAACATGTTTAATGATTGTTTACAAACACCACTATCAATTATTTGTCCAGCTCTAACGCCTGTGTGCGTTGACAAGGTATCTCCAAAGGACATATTAAATAACATGATCCTTCCTGTTACCATTCCTGTGGTTGGAGCGTTGTTTCGCCCTTTTTCTTTCTTCTACAATATTTGTAGACAGGACTTTATCACTCGAGTTGTACAAAACAAGTCGGTCCATGAAAATCATCTGTACTGCTGTTGTTCTATGCGTAGTTTAATCAAGGTAGTCGAGTGAGGAGGTAAAAAAGCACTCCCCGTTGATAAATCAATCATCGTCGCCCGTGTGACTGGATATAAAAATAACGGATTCATTTTAACCAATCTCTGGAAGCTTCGATGCAGTTATTTTTCCTTCCTTATTTCTTCATTCCTATGAATTTACTCTGTAGTAGAGGAAACACAAAAGTGGGAAACTGCAGGCATCCTTCGTTAGTGGTGGATTGTGTTCAGAGAGCATCAGCACATCTCAGTTCTGTTAATAAGTCTGTTGGGGATATACCCCAGTGGTAGAGCGCATGCTTCGCATGTATGAGGTCCCGGCATCTCCAGGTGCTTTATATTTCTGTGCTCACATTGCAATCTTCTGTTGAATGTGAACTCTTTGCTCATGTTCATAGAGAGCCAAGTTCACACAATTAAACTCGGGCACACTCGAAGTGCTACGGTGTTGCTCTGCTGTTTTAAATGTACCTCTAAAGCATTTAGTTCTGTTAACTACCAAATGATTTGAACTAATTTTATGTCATATTCAGGAAATCCAGAGGTCTTCAGACGTGTCGTGGCTGTTGAAGAAGACACCTTTTGAATCTCACCCGGGATTTCTTGAGAGATCATTCAGCGAGCGAGTCCTCCCTCTGGACTCCACACTGAGCTGAAAACTGCGCGAATTCCATTGTACAACCGAGAAAAAAACTGATGGACCAAACAACGACATCTGATGATTGCAAGAAATTCAAGAAACACAACAGTCCGAACACAGGTTTGAATCCCGAACGCTTAATTTAAAAGACAAAGCGAAGGATACGACCTGTAAACTCTCTTCATGTCTTACAGTTTATGATATAAAAAAAACCTTACTTTCATAATAATTTCTTGCTGCTGATAGACTATTTATTGAATTTTAACAAATTCACAAGTACAAACATTTTGGGTTAAACAGTTACTGACATACTTTAACGAAGAGAAACGTTAGTGCCTTCCGGTGTGTTAGCCAATTTCTCAAAACAATATTTGTTAGTCTCTCGGGAGGCTGCGCAAGGTGTTTAGAGATATAATTTCTAAAAGGCAGGCTCCCTGAGCTTAACATCAAAGCAGAAAAAATGTTTTTTTCTCTACAGAAATGCTCTTTAAATTTCAGCATAGTTACAACTCCCTTTATAAAGGGTGTGCACACTTATAGAACCAAGGCATTGAAACGTTTTTTTTAATTGTTGTTCCAAAAATTGTTCCTTTTGTTTTCGTTCTTAATGTTGTTGATTTTAAGATCTTATTAAATGCGAAAAAATCTGACATTGAAAATGTTATTGAAAAAATCAGTAATGTGAGGAAAGATGAATTGTGGGAGCCCCTTACCTCCCCATGTCATGCTGTATTTCTCACTCATTCTACTGGGAGTGGTGCCGTCGCTTCTGGATAAAGTCTGTCAGTTGACCTTCCAGACGGGTCAGGTACTGTATGACTGCGCTTCGGCACAAAAAGAGACATGTGACTTGCGAGGATCACAACAGTGTCATTCACTATCCAGAGCCCGGGTAGCTCAGCCTGTAGAACATCAGACTTTTAATCTGAGGGTCCAGGGTTCAAGTCCCTGTTCGGGCGTTTGTGTTTTCCTTAAGTGTATTGTGAATTTAATTATAAATCGTATTTTATCTTCCACTCTTCTAGCTGTACTGTCGATATTTTAAAAGTTAATCACTTGTATTTTCTTTAGTGTTTCCTTTCACAAACTGAAAATGTTCAAGACTATTTTGTCACAACACTCCATGTAGATAATCACAGGAAAAGAAAAGGAAACGCAGTGAGGAGCTCACACAGTGAGTACTCTTGAATACAACAAGGGGAAAGGCACACTGTGGAACATCACGTCCAAGTTTACAGTGACAGCTTCTATTTCCATTGATGAATGAGACAGATTCATGAGGAGATCCTCAGCACAATTAAGCGAACACATCGCTATTTCGGTCTGATGTAGAGGCTCCATGTGTGTCAGCAGTACTATAAATTTTAAGTCTTATACACTTTCAGGGGCTGCATCTGTAGGGCTTCATCTAAGGAGACTGTTTTACTTTACCACACGGTTACATTCACCCACCCAATTTATTCTCAGAATACCCAATGGCTCAATAACCCTGTTTTCCCCTGGGAACCACCAGTGTACAGTCCCATTCCATTCAAAAATATAACAAATATATTAAATTAATATATTCAATGAATAAATATATTCAATGAACTGTGTAACAGAACGCTGGAATTGTTTTTAGGGATGGCTGAGTGGTTAAGGTGTTGGACTTAAGCTCAATAAGCAAATGTCTATGTGGGTTCAATCCCTGCTCCTGTAATTTGCTTTTGAAGTGACAGAACACTTTGAAGATTTACACTCTATTAAAATATGTATTTACTAAATTTCAGTTCTCCTCACACCCTGGGATAACTGAACTCACACTATCACGTACTTAAAGCTTTACATGCATTAGCTGTGATACAGCTCCTAATAAAGACAGAATGAAACTGTATCAATAATAAATGATATGTTTTAAACAAACGTGTATTGATAAACTTCATTATTAATAAAAGTGGTGTGCCGGAAAGCAAATTAAATATTACAATGATATTCCAAGCAACTGATGTGTGCCGGAACCAAATGTCATCCACTGTGGGCTTTGTAAATTGTTTAAAAATTGTAAGTGAATTTGAGATAATTAACAATTTGTTGAATCCTGCAGTTACAGATTAAAATGTGAGAAGAATTTCTCTGGGTTTATCTCTGTCCGAGTGCCTGATGTGAATATGCTGAACGCAGTGTCTTTGATTTATGTACTCAAACAACCAAAGAATCCCATTCTTGTCATCCTATGGTTTGTCAAACGTGATTTTTTCAAAGTGGGTGCGATTTCGTTTAGTCTTTCGCTCTTGTACTAGAGCAGTAATGTTTATAGACGTGCATGAGCATGGTATAGCAGGCTGACAGCAGGAACACGTGGCCCACAAGCAGTGACAGTATCAGAGGTGTCTGCAGTATGTTGGTTTGTGAGCAGCGATAAAATAAAATGCCGAGGAAGCAGGTGTGCCTGCATTAATAAAGCTCCATCGAGCGGAAAAAGTAACAGAAGAACCAACCTAAATCCAACAGAAAGTTTCTGCAGCTGAAATCACAGGCAAAACCACTGCAGGCTTGAACTCACAACCTCAGCCTGACTTGACCATGTACTGCGATATAAGTACAATGCACTGACCAACTGTGCCACTGGAGCTGCACAATGGGTTTGTTACATGTCTTAGATGTATTTATTGGAAGGTTGCAGAAATCATAAATCACTGATTTCATTATCTGCATGTTTAATATCCAGGAGAGAGAACTCCTTCAGGTTCTACAGCTCATAAGTGCACTTTAAGAAATCTGCTTTTGTGAGATGGATCTCCGAGGTGCAGCTTTTTTCTTATTACTAAAGATACCTCTACATTGTAAACTATTTGAAGACCTAGAAAAAGGAACATGGTATTAGTTGAAATAAGCACTGAATGGGTTAAAACCCATGCTCTTTGAATTGCTAAAGCGATGCCTTGAGGAGAATAAATCAACATACTGTATTCACACAGGTCACTCGGCCACGGACAAGAACGATCAGCTACCACCACTATTATTATCATTATTATTATTATTATTATTCAACCATTTGGGGAACAATACAGTTGAACAATCCCACTGTTCTTATGGCAAGAAAAATAACATGAGACCACTGTAAGAGGACAAGTTTTGTAATTGTTTGAACAATTGATTTCTATTTTTCCCTTTTATGGGCGACCCTGTGGTATTTCTTTTTCTCTTCATTGTTGTGAAAGGGCTAGTTCTGCAGCGATATTTGCCGCAGAAATTTCTGCGCAGCTCCGTATTAAATCTGTTCTCAACTGCAATGGACAGAAGACGACTCCAGTAGATAGCTGTGTAGTTCTGTAGGACCACACATGACACAGTGATAGTGCGGCTCTTAATGGACTGGTACACAGACCACATGAGAGGCAAGCAAAACACTTTTAAAATTCCAAAGGCTCACCAAGTCAGAGGAACAGCAATGAACTGAAAAGATCTGTTACAGACGTCTATGTCAACCTCTTTAGAGCTATAAATGCCATTTGTTTAATTTATCTGTAGATTAACACTCCCAAGTAACAGCACTTTACAGTATATTAATGTTAATTCCGCTGGTGGACATTAGCTGGTGTTTTTTGTAACAATTTGTTTGCTCTGCTGTAAGGAATAATAATAATAACATCACTTTATTAACCCTTTACAATTTATTGCATTAGGAATGATCTTTTTGCATACCCCAGCTTGCTCTCCATGAGACACACAGATAAGGAGAGAGCCTGGGGTCAGAGTACAGGATCTGCCATTGTATGGTGCCCTGGAGCAGTTGGGGTTAAGGGCCTTGCTCAGGAGCCCAGTGGAGTAGGATTCCTCTGCTGGCAAAGGGATTTGAACGAGCAACCTTCCAACCACAGGTGCAGATCCTTAGCCACAGAGCCACTGCTCCACCCCAAGTATGTAAAGTAAAGTATAGTAAAGAATATACAGTATATAAAGCACGCAAACTTAAATGTTCAAAGTTTTCAGGCTCTTTAGCATTTTCCTTCACATATGGAAAAAGTTCGATGTGTTCTTGTCACATTTCTCCAAGTAGATAATCTACACAAGAGCGCATGTAACAGTACAGGACATACAGCGAGGAATTCGCGCAGCTTTCAGCTCAGTGCAGAGTCCAGAGGGAGGAATCGGTCGCTGAATGATTTCTCAGGAAATCTCGGTTGAGATTCAACAGGTGCTTCTTCAACAGCTATGACAAGTTGGAAGACTCATTGAAGTCTGAAGAGATCAGCCTCTGTGACAGAGTGTCCAGTGACACTAACTAACTGTCCTACTGTTCTCTACTAATGTAGAGGGTGAATGTTGATTTAGGTGAATGTAAGGTTTCTTTCTTGTAAAATATTTTCGAGCGTATTTTTGCTGCTGAAAATTAATCTTGTGTATTTGAATGAATTCTGATATTGTCACCTAATTCTATACATTGTTTCATCAGACTAGAACATTTAGAGGAGCTCAATTGCATTAATTAATTGCATAGTGATATTATTTCTTGCCGTTTAAATACTTCAGTCAAAACTGTAGAGAAGTTGCTCCTGTTTTCACCATTATAAGAACTGTGATGCACCAGTATTATTTACTCTCATAAAAGTATTGTAATTGTATTGTTCTGTTCCGTTACAGCCTTGAGTGACACAAATCTTCTCCTTTACTGCACTACACTTCTCCAGAGGCCAGTTCAGCACACAAGGATCCTCAGTCAAACAAACACTGCAATCATTTGATAAATGCCATTTCTCATCCTTTCTCTTAGTGTTGGTGCTACTATTGTATGCAAAGGAGGCGACTTGACAATGAAAGGTGTAATCATCTTAAAGAGAGTCTTCATGAAGGTGTGTGTCGGCAAGCTCTCCTCTGGCAATTGACTGGGCTTGTGAAGAAACCAATCTCATTCAACATCCATACAAATTGCACAGCTTAAGGCACATGAAGCACAATTTGTGGGCTAATTGACACAAAACAATGTCACTTCACATTATCCACAAAGCTGTTTTGCTTGTTGACCACCTCTTCCTACATTACAGTGAGCACATACTGTATATTTCAGTATCTTTTATTTACCTTACTATTTTACTGTCCCTTTCACCCATGTGGAGATGTATCCACAGCCAAAACCCAGTGTTTTGCCCTACGTTTGTGCCAGTTTTACAATCGGTGTAGGAGCCTGCCTTACAGAGGTCCAGTGGCACAGTTGGTCAGTGTGTGGTATGCATATAGCTGTGCACAGTGGAGTTATTATGAGGTTGTGTGTTCAAACCTTCCCTGGAACATTAAGTCTTTTGAACGTTTTCCACCCATAAAACGTTCATTCGCCGTAGTAGTTTCACTGTGACTTTGCAGGTAAAATATTCTTAATGAGAATAATATTTCATATGCGATAAATAACTGAACTAGAAAATATTGGAGAGAAATGGCTAGTCACACTATTTGCAGCAGGCACTCAGATAGAGAAATGTCCTGTCATTAAAGAAAATTCATGAAGAAGAGGAGTGACATCATTGCAAAGGCGATATTTTCTGATGTCTGTCTTGGTTAATAATCATTTGCGTGGGAATGACTTCTGTCATTATTACTAATACTGATAAAAACAGAGAACTCACAGCTCTCTGGAAGTTGGCCTGGACTCTAGAAAGTGTTTTTATGTGCAAGCGGCTCTGGAACTCAACACCTGTTGATTGGTCACTTCTGTCAGACACATCAGTGGAACCCAAGCCCACCTACACACACATTCACACACACTGACAGATATACGGTACACCTACACTCTGTAGGAAAACCGGCTCAGGGACGCCAAATATGTAATCATAGTGGCTCTCTGAAGGCACCAGTTCTGTAGGGTTTGGGCATTTACTGAGACAATTATTAATTGTAGCAGTAAATCACAAAGTTGATTCTTTTGATGGCTTTAGAATCCAACCATGCGACATAACTCAAACAACGCACACACACAGGTACTAATACACGAGGATACATTTATTAATACATAGAATATGCATGTAAACCTAACAGATCTTATCGAGAGGGTTATCAGAATACAAAAGGTATATATTCAATCAGTTACAAAGAGTTACACATATCAAGAGGACATACGTTCAGTATATCATTCATTAAGATCGTTTCATAAATGAACTTGGTTATAACTTCTACATTAGATACTCAAAACAAGTACATAACTCTTAGGAATTAAATTGATATCAACTGGTTGGGATAACAATTGAATTCTCGAGCTGTAATGCAGTGAAGTTGAATACTCATCCAATCTTTGGGGATTCAGATCTCCTGCGGGCACAAAGAAATAGTTGCAGGCTGTTGCTGTCCAATCCGCGCTCTCTGGCTGCGTGCCAGGCTGTGCTGTGCGGCTTGCGATGGTGCGCTGCTGATGCTCACTGTTGGCTTTAACTAGCAAAGTTTGTGCACAGGAGAAAAGATGACTGTGGGTCCCAGCAAGTCAGGAAGAGGACCGGTTTGTTCCTGATGAAGAGCTAGTTCTGAATAGTGATTCAGCTGTCCACAGTTCCGACCTGTTCACGAGGCCTGCTGCTGGTTACTCTCTGGCAACCTCCACTCTAGACTCTTAGAACAAAGAAAAGTTCTGGCACTCGGACACACCGGCCGTTCCGTGGTTGTCCGGGCTGAGTCTCAGGATGGTCAGGAGGTGCGCTGCGAGAATGTCCTGCCCTTGGGAGCCTTCTGCTCCTGGGCCGTCCTGCCCTGGAATTCTCTTTTGAATTCCCTTTAGAACAGTCCACAGAATCCTCTCCAGAATCTTACTGAATCTTACTGAATCTGAATCTCACAGGCTTTCTGTGTTGCCTGTTTTTACCTGGAGGAACTTCAGCTCATTGATTGGCTGAAAGTTCCATGGGCATCAGAGTCCCACATGGGTTACTCGGCCCTACCAGTCCCTGATTGGTTGATCAAGGTGAGATATGAGTCACTTACTCCTGACACTTAGGAATGCAGTCCAGATGTCCAACTGGCACTCCCTAGACAGATAGGCACCAATGGATGACCATTGATCATGATAGCCAGGCTTAGCTAAGTGCATCCCCCTTTGTGAGCTGTCCTAAGAAACCTTAAATCAGCCTGCATGAATAGTTTCTCTGTGGCTGCAACACAGAGATGAACAGAGAAATGGGGCCTCATTTAGGAAGCTCAGAAACACTTAATTCTGCCTCATTAATAAGCCTCGCCGGTACAACTCTCACACACATTTACACTCACAGACACATCACACATTTATACACACAATCAGACACTCACACACTCACATATATACACTCACAGACTCACAGATACACAAATAGACACTATATACGCACATAGACACCTACATACACTCTTAGGTACAGACACACTATAACTAACACTAATGCAGATACTGCTAATATTACAACAGTAACACAATCACCAAAACTTCTTACACTATCATTGTTACTAACACTGACAAAAACTACTACTAGACTAATAATACTTATAATAACAGTAATATTCTCATGAAAACTAACATGATGATGATGAGTGTTAATACTCTGACACTAACACTATAAGTATCACTAATATTACATAAATACTAGCATTAAAACTAAAACTATCAGTAATGCTATCAGCTTTAATACTCACATAGACACTACACACACTGACAGACATGCCCACACATAAACTTACAAATATAAAACTACACACTGACAGACACCACACACTCACGGACACAAACCATACACACACATTCTCAGGCATGCATTCACAGAAACAAATAGACACTATGCATACTCATAGACACACACTTATAGACACCAAACACTCAGAGACCCCACACACTCACACACTAACAGACACAACAAGCTCACAGACACATACCTACACACTCACAGACACACAGCCCACACACACAGACACCACACACTTCCAGAAACGCACCCACACATGCACAGATACCACAAACTCACTTACCTACAGATACACTATAACACAAATATAAATACTACTAATACTACAACAGTAACACTATAATTATAATTAATATTAACATGAATATGAACATTAAAACTAAAACAATCAGTAGTGCCACTGTCATTAATACTCACATGAACACTAGCATTAAAACTTCCAGTTGTAATCTCACTAATATTAACATGAAGACACTGATATTAGTATTAGTTGCTGCTCGTGACGTCACACCGCTCTCTGTGACAAATGCGAGACACTTAGACGCGTGCAGTGACGAGGCGCCTGTCACCGTGGTTACCATTCTTATGATTTATAAACACTGGAAAAATGCATTTAAACTGTTACTTACATACATTTATGAACTTGAAATATCATTTTCTAGCTCTAGGATACAGTTACCTAAATAATAATATGAATAATCATTGTGTAATTTCGGATTGAATATTATTAACCCTAAACGCACTATGGTAATTGGTCGATACAGTCTTTATTAACTGTTTTCTAGATACTTAAACAGGGTCAAGAAAAGAATCAGTACTCACCAATCGGTGCAGTTAATCGATCTTTCTACGGTTCTTCAGTTGAAATAATTGGTTGTCGATAGATAAGTGATCAATAACTCTTCTCCGTGCGCTCCGTGCGCCTCACGCGCTCTTTCTCTCTCTGATCCCGGTGCTCTGGCTGGTGTCTGTGACGTCACAGCGCTTATTCTGACAGAGCAGAGCGCGTCTCTGCTGCTTTTGTGTCTTTTTCATGAATGCCAGAGGTACTCGAAATGTTGCAAAAAGAAAAGCGTTTTTTTTTGTTTTGTAAAAAAGTGAGTGCTGATTTTTATTTTATACAGGAAACGCATGCATGTTGAAACACTATTTAAATTCTATAAATAACTGAGAAATAATAAAGCAAGGAAAACATGATATATGTAAAAATACAATTTGATCACATAATTTACTTCATTACCTCTGGTGGTTATATGTTTTTTTCTGTTGTGTTTTTTTCTCTTGTACATGTTTCTTAATCTTCTGGTTGTAGTTAAATTTGTAAATTCTATACGTTTAATAAAAAAAGTTTTAAAAAATAACGCATCTCTGCTGGAGGAGACTCCTGGTTTTCATACAAATATAACATCTCCAAAAAACTAAACCAGACTGTGAAGAGAGGCGATTTATAACAGTTGGAGAAGGAGAACGACAAACCGAGGAATGAAAATCATTAAACAGAAAAAAAATAGTTTACTTCACAGATTAATGCGTTACAAAGCGTACCCGTGTGGAGCAGTAGAGAACGAGCATGAGTCCCTGAAATAAGCACTTTTAAGGGTTTTACACGAATCTTCAGAGTAAAAGAGCCAGCAGGATCAGACTCCTGATCCTGGAGGTGTATACTGGTTTTATTTCCACCAAGCTCTCACTTCTATAGGTAGTCTGATGATTTCACTTAACTTTATAACTGTAACAAGACTTCATCTAATTGTACATTTATAAGACTGTCTGTGAGACACTTGTGAGAGCAGCTGAATCCCAGGGCTGGTGTGGAATCACACACAGACAGATCTTCTTCTGTGTTATAAAACACTTAAAAAACATGTTTGGATGCTGATATACATAAAAGAAAGTAATACTGAAGGGCTGGAAGTCCTGGAAAGGGTTTATTGAAGTTTCTTGCTTCTGCCCTGGAACAGAGCCCACAGCTGCCAGATCAGTGACCCCTGAGCCCAGTTCACAGAGAGGAGAACCAGGAGCTCTTTTATGTCTCTAAGACTGGGAGAAAGGAGAAAAGGGGGAAATGTGACTTGAGTCCTGGCTGTTCTGTCTGATATTGTTCATGTAGCAGTACTGATTGTCTGAATATCTTCTGGTTCTGAATTGTGAGGATAGAGAGCAGTACAGCATTGAGCTTCTGTCTGAGTGTGAGTCTGAGCTGTGAATCTGACTGAGAAGAGAATAATGTTTTTTTATTCTGCCTCTGAGAATTTTTCTTCTTTGCCAAGTGGTGTTACATCCCCTTCAGATACTCTGCACAGACTGCCAGAGAGAAGAGGAGAGAGAGATGGACAGATAAGAGAACACACAGCGAGAGAGACATACGTCTTGATTTACTTTGAAGCAAGTTTCAATGGTAAACGCAGACGTCACTTTGAGCACTTGGTCTTTTATAGTACAAATAACACACTGTGCTCTACATGGGCGTGTCTTCAAGATCGTTGTGAACCTAACCTTCTGCTTTCCGAGGCAACTGATTCCTTCGTTGTTAATTCCCAAATCTTCAATGAGAATCAGTGAAACGAAAACCAAGCACATGTACACACTCGCGTCCTAGCGTGAAAAAAATGATGGAAGCATTTGAGAAATAAGAAGAGTAGTCTGAACAGCTCCGGTCTATGAACTGCTCTACAAAGTGATCGCTACCTCCACACCCAGTTTATAACACTGACAATGATGCAGGAAGCACAGCAAAGTTCTAAAACCAGCGGTTTTCTCAAAAGTAAAATCTTCATCTTTTAAATATTTTCATCCATATATTTTCGTTTTTCTCTTTTTCACATTACACGCTTTCGAGAAATAGACTGTCTTGTAATGAAGGCTGCATTAGAAAATGTGTATCTAAATTAAAATCGGGTTTATGACTTTTGCGTTATTCAGCTTTCTTAGCGCTTGGGTCTCGATTCAATTATTGCAATGAAAGCAACAGGGGAGTAAGTTTTCCTTTTCTAAATCAAAGGTGATCTGCTCACAAGGAAGTATAAAAACTTCAGCGTTTACGTTTTGAAGACCGCAAATTGTCGAAACAATATTGCTTCATAAGCTAATAAGTAACGTTTCTGAGCACGCATTGTATTACTAATGCTGTTATTAATAAAAAAAGCTTAAATTCACGTAATGGAATTTGGACGGCTCAAAGTAGTCTATTCCTTGTACAACTTTACTTGCCCGCTGAGTAGAGTTTTAACCAACGGCAGCAGAAGTAGCAGTAATAGCAACAACGTGGTTAGAGTGTCACAATACACTCTATGAAAGAATTGCGGCTTCAGATCGTTTTGTTCTGTTGAAGCTGCCTACAGGCTCTGAATGGCTGACATTGGCTGTGATCTTTTTTCAGGTTTCATGAAATTCTTCACATATTTGAAATATTTAATTCGGGTTCGCCTAATACACGGTGCAAACCGTACCTGCAGCAGAATGCTGTGGCACATGAAGCCGTTTTGTTTATCGGTTGTAAGGATTGAGGAGCGTATTACAAATCGAGCAAGCGAAAAGAAAATTAAACAGGAGTCACTTTTTGGATTGCTAATCCATTGTGCTCTGCTCGTCTAGGTTCAGATCCCATCCTTGTCATGGTTAAGGCCTGAGAAGTGTATGTTTTTTTCTAAACGGTGTTTGCATTTGATTCCTCTTTTACTCCTGTAAACTCAGGATTTTTTTCCTTGGTGGCAACGATACGCTTCTGCAATACAGTAAATGGTAGACTCTGCTTTCAAATTAGCTGCACCAGGCATTCGGATACAGAAAAACACAGGGATTTAAAATTCAGGAATATAAATGGCCAATTGCTTACAGCTAGGGTTTTTACGTTTTCTTATTTAGCGATTTGTGTATCAATCTTATAACAATTCATTAAAATGCTAACAATATGTAAAATCAAAACAACAGCACCGTTAAATGCTGGGGAGACAGGTAGTTGTTTTTTCAATCAGATGCCAATCTCTAATGCTGTGTGTGAGAGCTTACGTACCTTTCCTTTTCTCACATTTTCTGACAACTATTCCAAAGGGGCACCCTGTCACCTCCTAATACTTTTTAAAAGTCTGCCTGCATGTTTGATTATTGTCGTTTTATTTAGAAAAAGTTCAATATTGATCATAACTAAAGAAAATTAGGATCACGAATAAAAAAAGGGCTGAAGATGCGAGTCGCTCTTGAATCAGAGCTGGGTGACACGGGCTTCTGTTCTGATATGGTTGTACGAGAAGCAGGAGGAATCGCTTCACTCCTATGGAGCTGAATCAGGAATGAGACATTTCGTATGGTCGTGCATATGTTAACGCATGACTTACATTGTAAAACTAAATTAAAAACTAACATTAAGTTGTCAAACACATTCATTTATATACAAACAAGAGACAGACATAGTAACGATTCTACATTAACTTGTCCTACATAGTAATGTATCGCAGAATTCCGACTAAGTAACTCAGAATTGCGGCTTAGTAACTCGCAACTCCGACTTTATATCTCACATTTGCAACTTCGAAATAGCTCATATCTCATTGTCTGTCCTTTTGTTATTGTAACGGATTCGGGTTCTAGGCACGAACTAGGGTGGGAGCGGCGAAGGCACAAGCCCTAGAACCCGAATCCGTTACAATAACAAAAGGACAGACAATGAAATATGGGCTATTTCGAAGTCGCAAATGTGAGAGATAAGATAGATAGATAGATACTTTATTGATCCCGTGAAGGAAATTGCAGTGCAACAGCAGCTTAACACACACAACACAGCCACAGTGTAACGAATTATATACTAATAGTACAATACATACAATACAATACAAGAGTTACTCACAGTCCGGACACACAAGAGGAAACTAGAACAGAACAGTACACAGAAAATCGTATCACACGTATGAATATAAATATAGATGTAACCATAGATATAAATATAAATATAAATGTATTGCACAGGTCCCTGGCATATATTGCACAAAAGTGGTTGTAAACGGGAAAAAGAAAAAGAAAAAGAAAGAGAACAGATGTAGCAGTAGATGTGTATATGCGTTTAGTCCAGAAACAGGTCACTGTCGCTGTTGCCTCTGCCAAGACGCAAGGTGGATGCGTTGTACAGTCTTATGGCAGAAGGCAAGAATGACCTCCTGTAGCGCTCCCTGTCGCACCGTGGATGAATCAGTCTATTGCTGAACGTGCTCTTCATTCCTGCAAGCCTGTCATAGAGGGGATGGGAGAAGTTGTCCATGATGGCCTCCAGTTTGGACATCATTCTCCTCTCAGCCACTACCTCCAAGGGGTCCAGGTCAGACCCAATGACAGAGCTCGCTCTCCTGATGAGCTTGTTCAGCCTTTTGGAATCTACTGCTCTAATCCCAGAGCCCCAGCACACCACTGCGTAGAAAATGGCACTCGCTACCACCGACTGATAAAACATGTGTAGCATCTTACTACACACATTGAAGGACCTGAGCCTCCTCAAGAAGTAAAGTCGGCTCTGTCCGTTCTTATAGATGGCCTCGATGTTCTTAGACCATTCCAGTCTATCGTCGATGTGCACTCCCAGGTACTTGTACGAGTCCACCATCTCCACGCCACTCCCATGGATGTAGACAGGAGTAGGTTTGACCTTTTTCCTCCTGAAATCTACCACCAGTTCCTTTGTCTTTGTAACATTCAGTTCCAAGTGGTTCACCCCACACCACTCCACAAAGCTGCTGACCAGTCCTCTGTACTCCTCCTCCTGCTCACCCTTGATACATCCCACAATTGCAGAGTCATCTGAGAACTTTTGCAGGTGGCATGACTTTGAGTTGTACTTAAAGTCCGAAGTATAGAGGGTGAAGAGGAATGGAGAAAGAACTGTCCCTTGAGGTGCCCCTGTGTTACTCACTACCAGTTCAGACACACAGTTCTGAAGTCTCACAGACTGTGGTCTGCCTGTCAGGTAGTCAGTGATCCACGAGGTCATGGAGGCATCGACTTGCATATCCTCCAGCTTCCTCCTTAGAAGTAAGGGCTGGATGGTATTGAAGGCACTGGAGAAGTCTAAAAACATTATCCTTACAGTGTTGCCAGCCCTGTCCAGGTGTGAGTAGGCCCTTTGCAGCATGTAGATGATCACATCCTCCACACCAACACTAGGCTGGTAGGCGAACTGTAGGGTGTCCAGTGATGAGCTGACCAAGGGGTCTCAGGTGGGATAAGACCAACCTCTCCAGTGTCTTCATGACGTGAGAAGTCAGTTCAACTGGTCTGTAGTCGTTGAGGACAGAGGGGCGCCCTTTCTTTGGTACCGGGACCAGGCATGTCTTCCAGAGCACCGGGACTCTCTCCAAGCGCAGGCTCAGGTTGAATAGTCGCTGGAGCACTCCGCTCAGCTGATCAACATAGGCCCTCAGAACTCTGGGACAGATGTTATCTGGCCCTGTGGCCTTACCCTGGTGCAGCCTCTTCAGCTCCTTCTTCACCTGGTCAGCTGTGATGGTCAGCCTGGCCTGGGGGATGGTGCTCATAGGGCTTTCAGTGCTGCAGGTGTTAATGGCAGAGGTGTTGGAGTGGCAGCTGTGGGGGATGGGTGGGTGAGTAGCTGTCGGGGGTTGTAGCTGTAGGCGGCCATGATTGTGAGGGGATGGAGGAGGTGTTAGGCAGTCGCAGCTGTAAAGGGTTAGGGAGCGTGTGGCTGTGTGTGGCTGTGGGGGGATGGGGATGAGCCACAGAGCACCCAGAATCAAACCTGTTAAAGAACTGGTTCAACTCGTTGGCCATCTCCAGGTTCCCCTCTGTTGCACCCCCAGCCTGTTTGAAGCCAGTGATCTCTCTCAAGCTGATCCATACATCCCTTACCCTATTCCTTTGCAGCTTGTCCTCTACCTTCCTCCTGTAGGCGTCCTTGCTCTCTCTTAACTTCTGCTTTAGCTCCCTCTGTACACGGTTGACCTCTTCCTTATCCCCCCTCCTAAAGGCTCTCTTCTTGTCATTCAGAAGAGCCTTCAGGTCGCTGGTGATCCAGGGTTTGTTATTGGAAAAGCAGTGTACGTCTTTGGTGGGGATGGTGTTGTCTACGCAGAAGTTAATGTAGTCAGTGACACAGTCCACCATGCTGTCTATGTCGTCCCCATGTGGTTCGCACAGCACATCCCAGTCGGTGGCCTCCAAAGCACCACGTAGATCCTCCATAGCCTCCTGAGACCATCTCCTCACAGTCCTCATGGTCACAGGTTGGCGCTGGACAATAGGCGTGTATAGTGGTGTAAGCAAGACAAGGTTGTGATCTGATCTGCCAAGGGGGGGAAGGGCTGTGGAACTATATGCATCCTTAGCATTGGCATATAATAAGTCCAGTGTTTTGTTTTCTCTGGTCGGGCACTTAACAAACTGGTGGAAAGAAGGCAGAGTGGTGGAAATAGATATGTGGTTAAAGTTCCCTGAAATAGCTATAAAAGCGCTAGGGTGCTTTGTTTGTAGCCTGGCTGTGACTGTGTTTATGACGTCACACCCTACCTCTGCATTTGCCGTAGGTGGAATGTAAACAACAACAAAGATGGCGCATGTAAACTCCCGTGGCAGATAGTACGGACGCAGTCCTATGGCTACCAGTTCGATGTCCGGGTTACAGACGTGCTCCTTAACATGAGTATGTCCAGGATTACACCATCTGTTGTTGACAAGCACCGCAAGCTCCCCTCCTTTCCTCTTACCGCTCCCGGCGTTTCTGTCCGCCCGCACCGTCTGAAAGCCGCCAATGGTAATGTCTGAGTCCAGAATAAGTTCCTGCAGCCACATCTCGGTGAAACACATGATACTGCATTCACGATACTCCCTCTGGCTCCTCACCAATGCTCCCAGTTCGTACATCTTGTTCGCTAAGGACCTCACATTTCCCATGATGATCGAAGGAAGGTAGGGTTTAAATCTCCTTCTCTTCGCCTTTCACGTCGCACCAGCCCTACAGCCTCGGCTTCTCCTCCTCAGCTCCTCCGGTGAGTAGAGCCGGACGCACTAGCGCGATCAGCTGGTCCCGCGTGTAGACAATGCCTCTGTGGCTATCGGCATTGCAACCCGATAGAAACAGAGGTCCAAGTATCAGAAAAAACAAGAAAAAGTATTTCAGCTTCCTAGTATCCATCATGTTGTGATCGCAAATCTAGTTGCCGGCAAAGGTATGAAGAAAAAAACACTAACACACTAGCATTAACTAACTGAAAGAAACAAAAAGACAACAAAAAGACACAGAGCTGTTGTAGCAGGCTGCCACTAACACAGCGCCATCTTGTTTTAACTACAAAGTGACCATGACTAATAGACATTTTGGGAACAAGTAAAGGTTTGTTCCATGCTGAAAAGAGAAGAAAATAAACGTTTCGGCTGTGGAGCCTACTTCGGATGTCACATGTCTACCTACTTGAACTTGGGCATTTTAGTTGACTTGACTAAGACTATGATTAAATAAAAAAACTGGTGAATAAATTGGTGTTTTTAAGTCACCTGACTGGATAAAACTCTTCTCATACTGACTGCAGCTGAATGGTCTCTCTCCTGTGTGAGTGCGCTGGTGAGTTATTAAGGTACTAGATCGACTAAAACACTTCCCACACTGACTGCAGCTGAAAGGTCTCTCTCCTGTGTGAATGCGCTGGTGTGATTGTAAGTGGCTTTTCCGACTAAAACTCTTCCCACACTGACTGCAGCTGAATGGTCTCTCTCCTGTGTGAATGCGCTGGTGGGTTATTAAGTCACGTGATTGACTATAACTCTTCCCACACTGACTGCAGCTGAACGGTCTCTCTCCTGTGTGAATGCGCTGGTGTGAATGCAAGTGGCTTTTCCGAATATAACTCCTCCCACACTGACTGCAGCTGAACAGTCTCTCTCCTGTGTGAATGTGCTGGTGGGTTATTAAGTTACTTGACTGACTAAAACTCTTCCCACACTGACTGCAGCTGAACGGTCTCTCTCCTGTGTGAAGGTGCTGGTAGGGTTTTGAAATGCTAGACTGACAGAAACGCTGCTCCTCCCTGTGCCATAATGGCAGTTTGTCCACTCCATCTGAGCAAGGCCTTGAGTGATTCTTCCTCATCCTCTGATCGTGCTGGGGTCTCTTATTCTGCAAATGCTCCATGGAATGGTCTTGCTCTGTGTGCTGAAACTGAGATTTGTTTTCTCCACCGTGACCTTCAGTGTGCTGCTCAGCAGTGTGAATCATCTGGGGCTCCTTATCGAGCTCTCTGAAACTGAAACCGTCCAGTTCATTCAGTTGTTCCTCTCTTTGCCCAAGAACAGACATAGTCTCCAGTTCATTAAAACTTTCAACGATTTTCTCAGTAACCAGATTATTAAACCTGTGTGTAAAGTCATCAGATACTAAGGGATCATATGATTGTTTTAGACTCTGCCGTGACAGTCTCTCCACTTGAACAGAACAAGGCCTAATTATTATCAAGCCCTGTAGGAGCTGCTGTTGCTCCTCCCTGTCCTGACTCTTCTCTGTGTGCTGTGACTCAATACTGTTCTCTTCACCAAGTACATCAGCCTGCTGTTCTGCAGGTCAATCAACTTGGGCTCCATGTCCTGCTCTGTAAGATTTAAAATATCCAGTTCTTCACTGTGTTCTTGTACAGAGACACAGCCCAGTTCATTAAAACCCTGTGTAATATTGTTTGTGTCCAGATTATTAATCTTCTCTATAAAATCATCACATACTAAGAGCCCAGTTGTCACACTCTCAGGTTCTTTCTTTATCATGGGCACAGGGTTCAGATTCTCCACACTCTGTCTGCTCTCTGTGTGCTGCTCACTAAGTGCCTCTTTCACTTCTGTGGCAGTGAGCTCTGTCTCCTGCATCAGACTGGAGCCCCACTCCTCCTCACTGTGCTGCTGTTCAAGAAGAGCCCAGCGTCGGAGAGAGCACTGGCCTCTGAGCCTGTAAACACAGGACAAGAAAACAAGACCTCTATAATAATAATAAAAAAAACTATTTTATATAGCACCTTTAAAGGTGGCTTCTCAAAGCGTTTTATAGAATGACAACAACAAAAAATACACAATATAAGCACGATGAGAATTCACAGTTAGAGGAGACAGTAGATGGTGGTACTAAGTACAGTAGGAACAGAGGGGTAAAGAACAGTTAAATAAAGACTCTTCTGAAGAAGAAGGTTTTGAGTCTGGATTTGAAGGAGTTTAGAGAAGGTGACTCTCCGATATCCTTAGGGAGAGAGTTCCAGAGCTTGGGGGAATAACAGATGAAGGCCATGTCACCTATACAATGTAGACGGGCTTGGGGGACAGTAAGGAGAGCAGAATTAGAAGAGCGACGGTTGTGAGGTGGGGAGTAGGGTGATAACTCAGACAGGTACTGAGCCATGGAGAGTCTTATAGGTGAGCAGGAGGATTTTTAAGTCGACAGGAAACTTGACAGGAAGCCAGTGCAAGGACTCCAGGACAGGAGTAATGTGAACACTTGCACTAGACCTGGTCAGGATTCTGGCTGCCGAATTGTGGACATACTGGAGTTTGTTCAATGGGGATTTAGAAACCCCAGAGAGTAGAGCATGAAAGATGTTTTGACAACATTCTACGCATGTGGGTTGAACGTCAAATATCATCCCCACGTTTTTCAATTTAGACTGAAGCTCAAGTACAAGACCATCTACAGATAGGGTTTCACACTGATTTTACAAAGTTGATGGGTGGTGCCAATAAGCATGGTTTCAGTCTTGTCACAGTTAACATGAAGGACATTTTGAGTCAGAGATGCAATTAGAATAGAGACAACCACATCAGCATAAGGTTTGGTATGGATGTATATATGAGTAACATTAGCATAGTAATGATTGCTGAGGCCATGTGATCTTAAAAGCTTCAAGCTAAAGCTGTAAGCTTTAAGCTACACAAACACACGTCTAGTATTCTCGCAATCAATTTGGGTTGTTTAAGCATAGAGGAATAATAGAGTTTAAGTGGGTTTCTGATAATATGTGATTTTAGATATATAAGCTTTGTCAGAAACCTAATTACCGTGTAAAAAGTAAGACTACAGAAATAATAATAATACATTACATTTACATTAACACTGCACTGAGAAAGAGAGGGGTTCATGCAGACACACTGACTGCACACTACAGTACATTTACACTACACTGAGAGTGAGGGATTTATACTGACAAGGACAAACTGGAAATTACAGCATATTAACACTGCACTGAGAGAGAGGGGTTCATACAGACACACTGACTGGACACTCCAGTACATGAACACTGCACTGAGAGAGAGAGGGGGGTTCATACAGACACACTGACTGGACACTCCAGTACATGAACACTGCACTGAGAGAGATAGTTACCGCCACGTCAATAAATAATCTGCCCACAAACATATTTCCAAGACTCCAAAGTCTCCTAAATTGGCTTTCACGTGGAGAAAGTGTATCAATTGACGACATATTTCTGTCCAAATTTAAAGAACAGCAATAACATTAATGAGAATATAACCAGACCACAACTAGTTTAGTTCGCAGAAAAGAATCCCTCGGCAACATCACAAACCTCTCCTACTTCGCTCTGCATCTCTCCACTACAGTTTCAACAGTGAGGAAGTTAAAAACACCGTTTTTAAACACAAACGTTACTAATTGAAAGTCACTGCACTTACCCGACGGCTCCGTTTCTTCATTTGTTTCTGCAGTGATTTCACAGGGAGGCATGAGTCCAACATGATCCGTCTGTCCCTGATCTCCTGCTCCCGACTCCTTCTCCCACAACTGCAATCGCACTTTAAAGGTCTCGTTTTCCTTCATTCGCGTTATTTCTGTCCCGAAACTGTCCTTGACACACTGTGTGATATTAATCACGGCCCGACTCACCAGGATCTGGGAGACGCTGTGGAGTTTGTCTTGAAACGAGACCTGGGAGTCAGACATCGTGTTTCGGAAAACTTCTGAAACTTCATCCACAAACGATTTGAGCAAAACCCCCATGAAACAGTGAAGCTCGTTTTCCTGCTTCATTTGCGCGATTTCGGCCCCGAAAACATTGTCGACAGACATGATTTTAATCAAGACCCGTCTCGCCAGAACCTGGGAGATCCGGCGGAGTTTTTCTTCAATCGACTTCTCGGAATCATCTGTCCGGTTTCGGAAAACTTCCGAAACTTCGTGCACGATCGATCTAAGCACAGTCTCCATGAAAGAGTGCACCTCAGTTTCCAGATTAAGCAACAGATTCTCCATTTTTTTCAGAGTCGATCTGAAAAACACAAACAATTCCTGCAGCTGCAGTCGCTATAAACACGTGGGTTTGAACACAGAAAGCGAAACGTGGTCAAACAGAGGACTTCCGGGTTATCAGATGAATTTTCCTTAGTGACCGTTGCTATGAACCACAAAAATATTAGTCGAATAAAAATAATCTGAAAAAAATAGTCCAGAATAGATATTTGCGATATATTATAGTGTAATGTATACGGCCGACATTTTTTTTAATTTTTATTAAATGTGAAATAATTTACAAATACAACTACAGGAGCAGAAATGGATACAAGAAAAAAAACACGGACAGAAAAAAAAAATTAACTGCCAGAGGTAACGATGTAAATTATATTTTTTACATATATCAAATGTTTTCCTTGCTTTAGCATTTTTTTTTCATTTTTATAGAATTTAAATAATATTTCAACTCCTTCTGAAAAGTACTAAAAAGGGGAGTGTTATATAAATGTACCAAAGGTTCCCTTTCAGCCCGACAAAAAATGCACAAATCATCCTGCTCATGCTTAAATAAGTACTTATTTAACTGGATAAAACCTATGAACAATTTTAAATGATATCTTTTTAACTTTATTTGTAATACAATATCCAACAGGAGTTGTCCAAACTAACTTCCAATTTATATTTTCAAATGGTGCAATCCAAAAAGATCAACTTGACACGCACATGCCTTTCCTGTATAAAGTAAAAATCATCTTTTTTACAAAACAAATCGCTTTTCTTTTTGCAACATTTCGAATACCGTTAATTTCATAGAAACATCTACCTTAATTTCTTATTTATTCCGCACATCTGCAATCACTGTTTACATGTCTGCATTGTTTACTTGTACGTTGTCTACTGTTTGTACAGTATATTGTCTTGATGCACTGTCTGTACTTTGTGTAAAGTATCTATATCTATGTTCTCGCAGTCTCCTTCCTCACCGTTCCTGCTCGCTCGACACTCAGTCTCTATGCCTGGGCTCGTTGAATCTCTGTCCAAGTCTTTTGGATCTTAATGACTATATGACCAAAAAATAATTTCAGGTTTACAAATTTGACACCTACTCAATTCAGACTGCACATGTTTCTTGTTACAGAGGGGAAAAAATGCACATGAAATTTCTCATGCTCACCTACAGTATAAGGCTCTGCATGGCTTGGCACCTCAGTACCTGTCTGAACTATTATCGCCCTACTCCCCACCTCGCAACCTTCTCTCTTCTAATTCTGCTCTCCTAACTGTTCCCCAAGCCCATCTACATTCTGTGGGTGACAGGGCCTTCTCCTGTTATGCCCCCAAGCCCTGGAACTCTCTCCCCAAGGATATCACAGAGTCACCTTCTCTAAACTACTTCAAAAAATCATAAAAAAAGACTGAAACTGAGGTTTCACAACCCAAAGCAAGGCTGGGAAAGGTCAGAGGACCTGCTTAGTGTGTAAAACACTTACTTGCAGCATTGTGGGTGCTGTGGTTTTAATGCTATTGGCTTGTGAACAGCATCCCCCTATCCTAGTGCACAGTGCCACATTCAATAAAACCATGAGAAAAAGAGATTCACAACCCAAAGCTCTGCCAGTCTTCTGTTTAAACAATCATGGACATCATGATTTGAACATCATGGGTGCTGTTTTTAAAAAGCTGTTGAGTAAAGAATAGGAATTTTCCTGCAGAATGAAAACAGGAAATAAAGAAAGGGTTTCAGAAATAAAACAAAGCTTTATTCCCATGCTGACAGTCTGGGTAATTGGAAACTGCTGTTCTGCTGGTTTTTCGCATGAAACTCTATTGAGCAGTATTTCTGCGTAGTGAACGTATGTATGTATACAGCGGTCACCCAGTGTTCCAGATGGTGCGTAATTGTGCATCAATCAAAACCCCGACTGTCAGAAAAGGATAATTAGCTCACTGATATGTTTATGGAGGGGTTGTGAAAATTTTCAAACTCGTGGTCTTTAAAATACATTTGGTTTGAAGGCCTTCTGTGTTATATGATATGTGATATGGACACAAGAATATTCGTGCATGGAATAAAAAGACAAACTGAAGGCTGTGAGAACATTCACAATGTACTTTATACACAGAGCAATTGTATACACAAAGCAATTGTTTCATAAAAACAGCCATGCCAAAATCGTTTTCGAACTTCAAGCTATCTTTACCCCGGTCAAAGTGATGAAGACACAGACATTCAATGAAAACGAATTTGATTCACTCTTTTGTTGTGATGTCATTTTAATTAATGTTAGCTGTGATTAGGTGTCGTTTTTGTCTCCCCCGTCGAGGAATTAACCACCGTCGCCCGTGTGACTGGATATAAAAATAACTGATTTGTTTTTGCCCAGTCTCTGGAAGCTTCAATGCGATTATTTTTCCTTCCTTATTTCTTCATTCCCATGAATTTACTCTGTAGTAGAGGAAACACGAAAGTGGGAAATTGCAGGCATTCTCCATGCGCATGCACCACTGGGGATGTAGCTCGGTGGTAGAGCGCATGCTTCGCGTGTATGAGGTCCCGGGTTCAATCCCTGGCATCTCTACGTGCTTTTTATTATTGTGCTCACATCGCAATCTTCTGTTGAGTGAGAACTCTTTGTTGGTGTTCATAGAGAGCCAGGTTTACACAATTAAGTTCAGTCACACGCGAAGTGCTACAGTGTTGCTCTGCTGTTTTAGATATACCTCCAAAGCATTTAGTTCTGTTAACTACAACAAATGATTTGAACTAATTTAACGTCATATTCAGGAAATCCAGAAAACGTCTCCACACTTGTCGTGGCTGTTGAAGAAATCACCTGTTAAATCTCACCCGGGATTTCTTGAGAAATCATTCAGCGAGCGAGTCCTCCCTCTGGGCTCCGCACTAAACTGAAAGCTGCGCGAATTCCTCACTGGGTGTCCTGTACTGTTACAGGTGCTCTCGTGTAGATGTGGAGCATAGCCATAAGGACACTTTGAACTTTTTCCGTATGTGAAGGAAAAGGCAAAAGAGCATGAATAGTATTAATCGTATAAAATATCCATGGTACAACTCGAGAAAGTACTGAAGGACTAAACAACGACTTTTGATGATTACAAGAGATTCAAGAAACACAACCATCTGCACACGGGCTTGGATCCTGAACGCTTAAGTTAAGACAAAGCGAAGGATACGAACTGTAAACTCTCTTACAGTTTGTGAAATAAACCAATTTCTTACTTTCTTAATAATTTCTTACTGCTGATAGACGATTTATTGCATTTTAACAAAATCACAATTACAAACATTTTGGGTTAAACTGTTATTCACACACTCTAACGAAGATAAATGTTAGTGTCTTCCGGTGTGTGAGCCCATTTCTAATAAGAATAAAATATGAGTTATATAAATTGAATTGTTCTACTTTTTATACTTACATAGTCTTATTAATATTTCAGTTAAATATTTTCTTCTGTAGTAATACTAGTCTCGATTTCCAATTTTTGGACATGATGCATCTTAACTTAACTTTGTTATTAGTTTCGGTTTTGGAAAATCGCGCCCAGAAGCTACCAAAACTGGTAATGCAATAGCAGCCTTCTGGGTGGAAAACAAAAAGTATTTCTTGGTATGAATCCTAGCTCATTTATAGGCGGCTTTCTAGGACTTCTCGCTTCAGAAATCCTGTCAACGCATCGTACGTTTCTACTCCATCAAAAGCAGGAGTGTTATCACTACCAAACGCTAAGAATAGATCCTGGCAATACAAGATCTTCATTGGAAAATTGTTTATTTTATTTTTTAAAATTATTTTCAATACCATCCAAAAATTCAAGTTTCAATTGTATGCAACTGATGAGATCTCTCTTCGATGGAAGTTATAAGTACATCCAAAACACGTTTCTTGTGGATCCAGAAGAGGATCATTATGAGGCTCAAAACATGCCTGTCTCTTCATTTTTTGAGGACGAATTGATTATTGAGGTGTAATCATTGGTTCAAAACCCAAATCATCTGCTATTGCTGTTGTTTCTTTGATAGTTTCTTCAAATCCTTCAATTGATCTTCGATATCGAGGGATAATATCATACAAATTGTGGTTTTCTTTTACTCACCAATTTTATTAAAATTTCACCTTCTTTTACTGATGTCTTGCATGTATCACAAGATATAACAGTCCCCTTGCGTCCTCAGGTAAAATGTTTTAAAAAGTACAACAAAAGTACAATATACTGAACAGCATTTATGGTTAAAATGAAAGTACATACCAAGATATTAAAATACAATTGTACAGATTTATGAAGTTTTCCACCAAATCTGCACTGTAATTTTGAATTATTATAGCTGAGAATGCAAGGTGAGTATGAAGATCAAATTCAATGAGTGAAAATGATTTTCTTGGAAGTTGCCAATGTTGGTCATTATTGATCATTCCAGGTGATATTGACTTAGGTCCTCAAATGTTTACTTGTTGTAGCTTGAAATGTGCAAAACACTCACATTTCTTTCAAATATGAAGATGTTTTACTGTATCTAGTGCTCTGTACTGGTCAATCTGGGTGCTATAAAATACCTATGGTTTGAGGTGCAGTATAGAGTGTTGGGGTGTCTCTAGTGCTGTGGGATGCTGCGTTTTAAATTGAGCAGCTCCTGATGGCAGGATAAGGAGTCTTAGATAGATAGATGCAATTTCTTTTCATGGGATCAGTAAAGTATCTATCTTAACCTTTTGATTTGAAGGGAATGTAAATAACAGCCAGGTTGTCTCTTTGGTAGTGTTGTATCTGGCTCTGTCAACAGTGCCTTTTGCTCCTTGTGTGGATAAAATCATACTTATGAATTGATCACAAACATTTAGGCATTCTCTCCTTCTTGGGTTGATTTTATCATTGTGAGTGGCCAAAGATTCCTTATATATTTAATTAAAAGTCTTTAATTGTACAAAATTAAGAAATTACAAATGAATGACAAAATTGTTTTAAAAAGTTTATTTTTAAAAAGGAAACGTTAAGAAAATGTCTATACACTTCTGCACATCAGAAATGTTACATTCAGAATTCTATATCAATTAATAGTTTTATTTCAGAAACATATTGTACAAGAAAAAAGACTGAGTGGAATAGGGAACTTTAAGGTCTCCATGTTTTAAAACACAAACTGCAGGTCCTGTAGACAAAGTCAATGAGGACAGTGACTTACTGGTCAGAGCTCTCAGGTGACAGACAGTGTCAGTGTGGAAGCAGTGGAGTGAAGTGGACTCAGGTCACAGACAGTCTCAGTGCTCAGAACTGTTGTAAGACTGTGTGACTCTGTTGGTGAAGCTCTTCTGTGTCTAGACCTGCTGGAGGAGGTTCTCCCAGACAGCTCTGTCAGTCTCACAGCACCCATCCTCTCCCTGAGAGTCATCCCCAACATCATCGTAGTCAGTCCTATCAGGGGCAGGGGCTCCTTCTTCAGAGGGCAGTGTGGGCAGGACCCTGTCCACTCCAGGGCCAGGCTGGAGGACACCTGACAGAGAGACAGACTCATGATTTGTCAAATGAGCCAGTTATTGAAATAATATTGTTACATATTAGGATTATGAAAATTGTGAATATCAAAAATGACTGAGTAGATAAATTAAAAAATAAATTAATCATAACCCCCTACTTTTAAAGATTTTGCCAAGAATATACCCAAGCATTTGGTATAGTTAAAGGCACATAAGAGATTTGTTCTTTGGAACAGCTTTATTGAAAAAAGTACAATTAATTAAATATTTGTTATTAACAACACTACACACACGAAATTACACACAACATAAATATACAGTACGCAATTACAAATTTGCTAACAAGGTGTTTTAGACACCTACATCCTAACCACCCAGAAAATCCTCAAACTGCTACCAAGTATTCAGCTTTTACAGAACAATTATGTGAAAGAAAGAGAAACCAAACCTTCTAAACCTAAGATATTACAACCTACAGTTAAATCTCTCTTTGTGAACCCAATTGTTACAAAATGAATGGGAGCCTATCTCCCTGTTCTAAAGATGCTCCCACTAGCCAGGAGAGGCACTCTTTAACTAAGGGATTCTCTAAAGAAGAAATAAAAGTTTCTAAAAACAACAGAAAGGCAAGCTCTCTTTATGAGGGTCAAAGACTAAACTCCAGTCTGGTCTTTCCAGTTGATCTGGACAAGTAGTAGAAGCAAGAAGTAGCTCTCGCCTTCTATCATTCCTGGACAGTTGATTGACAATCATTTATCCAGAACTTAACTAAACTTTATGGTTGCTTTGATCACTGAATCTCACACCTCAACATCTCAGCAAACATCTCCTTGCTTTGCAGCCCCTAACCGTGTACTGTAAATGGAATTGGAATTGGAATTGATTTGACATTAGCCACATGTACCTAGATTTTTTAAAACACTTACGTAGTCACAATAGTGTAGTTAATGGGGATTTTAATTTTCTGTAACAATCAGAAATTATAGCAGTATATTTTGAGAGTACTTGTAGACTTTTAGGAACTAATCAAACATAATAATCTATAGTCTCACACGTATTCTAACCAAACAATATACAATTTATTGATATAATCATAATTTGCATAACAAAAACAAGCATAATAGAACATATCTGAGAAGTAATCTGCTTTGATATCAATGGCTATTAGTGGACTAACAGTTATAGTATACAGAATAGATGTTACAATATTGTATTCAAAAGCGTTTAATAGGATTGTTTTAAAATTAAATTGTATCTTTTTGGAAGAATTGATAATTCAGTGCAGAATTCACTTATACTTATGAAGTATCAATGCTCTAAAACCACAGTGAGGAAGACCTAGTAATTTCTGAGCCTAGTAATTCTCTCTGCAGTCAGAGAACAGAATTCCTGGTCTTGGGGAATCTAAAGCTTTGTTCTGCCCAGACCTCATTCCCTCATCATTAATCAGCTGCTGATCAATTTAAATCAATTTAAATCTGATTGGCTAGGTGTGTCAGTAGGTGGGTTTCAGTGACACTGTGATCTTTGTGATCTAACTTTGTACAATTCAGGTCTCTCAGCCTTAATTGGCTGTTATTGATCCTTGGAGGACATGATAGAGTGAAGCTACCGCTACTGCAAAATGACTGATTCCCCCCTGTCTTGGATGACAGTGCAACAGAGATGGATTACTGGAGGTTATCTTTCCCATCCCTGAACTACCTAACCCACACTGAGCCCCCTGGCTGTAGCCCCCTTTACCTGAAGTGGGGTCTCCCTCACTGTCCCCCACATCACTGTACCCAGAGGGTGTCTCATCAGAGAGGAGTCTCCCTGTGAACAGAAGAGCAGGTCAGTAATGGCTCTGTCATTCTGACACAGACTGGCCTGTAAGAGACCTCTTCTCTTCCAGGTAGTGTTTATTTGCAGATATGAAATTAGGTTGAGACTAATTTCTAATGACAAAGGCTACTGTGGGCTGGAACAGGGGGTACTCCTTAGTCTTATTTATAATAACTCACCTGACACAGTGTCTGGACTCTGGGGCACAGTGATGGCATCATCATAATACTCAGGGGCCTCTTCTTTCACAGAGAACATCAGCTTTCCTAAAGCACACAGAGCACAGCTTCACTGTCACACATCAGCACACTGAGTTATCTAGAGCAGTGGTTGTCAAACTGTGGTACGCGTACCGGCAGTGGTACGTGGCGTGCCGCCAGGTGGTACGCCAAATGACCCTGGAACTGTGTTGTGTGCGCTGAAAAAATTGTGACGGGTTTTCATATTTTGTATTTGTATACGTGTCGAATACGCAGCCTACGTACTACGGTACAGTGCGCGCTAATACTTCAGTGGACACAAGAGATACTCTGTAATTCTATACCACTCTATATGAATGCGTGCTACTGATGCAAGTGACCAATTGTATTTAAAAAAAGCTACTGTATCTCCAGCAAATAGGGAGAAAGGAGAATGTGCGTGATTTTGGAACAATGCCAATGTTGTAAACACAGGAATGCATAGAAATGCGTGCTACGAACACTGGTAATCTTGTGAGCACAGGAAAGCGTGAAAAATAACAAAAATATTTAAGAACTGTTCTAAGTTAATTTGAGAAAAATAAACCGAGCGTCTCTGTGTTTCTCTCCTATGCGCATGAAATAAATACTTAAAATAAACACTGAAATAAAAACGGAAACATGGAAAAATGCAAGCTTGCGGATTGCTAAAGCAGGTAAGCCCCACACTATTATGTGTGGAGAAAAAGCTGCTGAATAGCTCGACCTGCTGCCCCTCCCGAAAGACACAGTCATTCATAGAATTATTGAAATGAAGGATTATATCAAAAGTACGCTGACAGCGCGCTTTAAGATGAGCAGATGTTTTTCACTGCAATTAGATGAGTCTGTAGTCGATTTGTTCAATTTGCTCGTTTACGTTAGATACGAGTTTGAGGGTACGTCCCATGAGGACTTTCTGTTCTGTAAGCCGCTACCAACAGGAACTACACGAGAGCACATATTTCAGCTTCTGAATGAATTTATCGGAGAGAATGGCATCTACTGGATAAAATGTGTCGGAGTTTGTACAGACGGTAGTAGAGCAATGACAAGCCGACACAGGGGTGTAGTTGCACGAATTAGAGAGGTTGCTCCAGAAATTAATGGTTTCATTGCAACATCCACCACGAGACCTTTGCTGTCAAGAAAATGCCTGACGATTTAAAATCTGTTAGACTGTTGTGAATTGTATCAAGGCTCGAAAAATTAATTCACATCTGCTTTGCTCGACTAAACAGGCTCACCCCTCTCACTGAAATGGTGCTTTTTTATTTTTATGTGTTGTTTTTTTTTCTGTAAAACACTTTGAGAAGCCACATTTTAATATATCAAAGTTTATTATTATAATATTTATTATATGTATGTGTGAGTGTGTGTGCACATGCGCTCATGTTGGTCATTGATAATTTCTGGGGTTCCTATGAGATGGTGACTTGTAGGTGGTACTTGGATGCTTTGGTTGGATTAGGGGTGGTACTTGGTCCAAAAAGTTTGAGAACCACTGATCTAGAGCACAGGACTACTGGAGCTCATCAGAACACACTGATTAACTGAACATCACACAGGATCTAAAACTCCAGGCTCTAAGTACAGGAGATCAGGGGGAACCTGATTTCCAGTCCTATTCACAACTGTAATAAATGTAAAACAATTCCTAGATTTTCAAATAAGATGTTGAAGGAAAACAGGGCAGAGAAAGTTTGGCTGTATTTGGACAGACTGGGTGATGATGTGATGATGTGAACCCTATGAGATACTGAAGAGGAGCCGGACACTGGCAGCAGTGACACAGACTGAGTCTGCAGGGCTGAGATCACAGAGAGAGAGTCAGATTCATGTAACTGGTGCAGAGTAGTACAGACTCCGTATTCAGAGGCTGAGATCCAAGAAAGAGTAGAGAGATTCAGACTCTGTGGGATTGGTGCAGAGTTTCCCCATGTGATTGGACTGAAATAACCCACCTGACAAGGCATCTGGACTCTGAGTTACAGTTACTGCATCATCATAGTACTCTGGGATCTCTTCTTTCAGAGGGGTTATCGAGTCTCCTGAACCACACAGAGAGACAGAGAATTTACACTTCAGGACTCAGACTTACTTTGACCATAGAGCTGCAAAGTAATTGGAAAGTGTGATTTTAAATGTTTTGTGGTTTATAGTTAAGCCAAAACTCTAGGGTCGCTGATTAATCTGATCTGAAAAGCCGTTTTTACAGCATGCTGTTCCGCAGTCTCCTTTTCTATCAAAACCAATTAGAGCAGCACCCTGTTTACCACCCCAGTATTGACCAGCTATAGTTTTGATCAGCATCTATGATTTGCTGAGATAAGGCTAGTGTGAAGCACCACTGAAAAACAGACTTTATAAAGTATCAAACACGTGTGGTTATATTTATATAATTCAGGATTTTCTACATAAGTTCTCTAAATGTCAGCCTGGTTTGAGGTGAGAGTGAGTTCTGGACTGAAGACCTCCTCACTCCCACACTGAGCCCCCTGACTCCACCTCCCCTCACCTGGTACTGGGTCTCCCTCACTGTCCTCCACATCATCGTATCCAGAGGGCAGCTCGTCAGAGAGGAATCTCCCTGTGAACAGGAGGACAGATCACTAATACCTGCAGTCAGACAGCAGACTCATTGTCTTCCACTGGCTGTGGAAGAAGCCAGGGTGTGAACAGTATCTCAGAGTTTGTGTGTTTAAGGCAGATCAGGAACTGTGAACTGTGGTGTCAGTTACTTTGACACCAGTTGAGAAAAAAAAATCCTACAGTCAGTCAGCACTGTCTCTTACTGGGAGAGAAGCCAGGTTGTCAACAGAAACACAGAGTTTATGATGCTTTTCTTCACTTACTTTGACAGCAGTTGAGAAATAAAACTCTACAGATTTTAAAACCAGTATGGTGAGATTTTCTACAAGTGTTAAGTCCTCAGATCTTCCTCAGAAGATGGAGACTAATCACTCCTGAAGACTCTCTCCACTCACCTCTCCTGGGGGCGCTGTAGGTTCCCTCTCTGGCCAGTTTGTACTCTATTTCCTCGTAAACGGCATCATGATAGGGGGCAAGTGCTCCTTTAGATAGGGCTGTGTGAGGAAAAGGTAATTATATAAATATCAACTCCATGTGAGTGACAGAAATGACCACTAGAGGTCACTATGTGGATGGAGAGTTCCCTCCCTACCTTTCCTCAGATTCCTGTTCTGGATCAGCTGCCCCACTAACAGGGCCAGCACCACGAAGAGCAGAGCCCCCAGCAGCAGGAGGACCAGGGGCGAGGCAAACAGGCCTCCCAGTGGCTGTGTCTGGGTTGTTGTCCTGGTTCTGCCTGAGAGAGGGGGAGACAATGGATGAACAGGGATCAGGAGAGGTGCTCTTGGGCTCATATACACTTCGACACATGTCCTGTTCTCCTCCTGTTCCGATATGTGGCTATCATGGCTTCAGGGTGAACCCAACATCAATGAAGAATAGTTAAGGATTCCCAATCTAACCCATCAGGACTGTCACTAAATCAGTGAGGAAAGAGAGGACACTAGCACAAGATCTACACTGGAAATCTGAAAACACTGATCTTCACTCTGAGAGAGGAGAGGAGACACTACAACAACACTGGGAATCTGAAGAGACACTGATCTTCACACTCAAGGAGGAGAGGAGACACTACAGCTACACTGGGAATCTGAAGAGACAGAAAGACAGGAGTTATCAATGACAAGGAAGATTTCTGTTCACCTGTAGCTGTTGCTGGACTGGCTGTTGTCTCTGACAAACCTGTAAAAGAGATAGGAGAACTGTCATTATTTTGCCTTTGGTTTTACAGCAGGTTGAATCCACAGTGGTCTTAAAAAGAAAATCGTTACATTTGGTCCTTGAGGTCAAATCTAGGATTGCTGGATGAATGGTGTCTTGTTCGGAATTAAAGCCTAGTGTTGTTCACATACACAGGGCTACAAAACATCCCAATCTTGTGACTGATGATCTTAGTTGGTTCAGTTAGCTATTAAGCAGTGATAGAGTATGGGTAACATCAGTCTAACTTCTCCATTGATCTGCTACCTTGTTCATCTACAGTTCTAAGACTCTCCTCACCTGTACAGGTAACCCCTGCATCCTCCTTGTGTCGACAGTCGCTCTGATTCAGTCCAGAGTGACAGCAGTCCCACAGGTGAAGCTCACTGCCTGTGCAGTTCACCTCGTCCAGCCAGATGGTGCCAATCCCTGGTCCGAATGAGGCCTCTATTGCTGCACTCACTGCATCCCCACAGCCCAGCTGTCTGCAGACCACCTGGGCATCCTGCAGGTCCCAGGAGTCGTCACAGACTGTCCCCCAGGTGCCCTCATACCGCAGCTCCACCCGCCCAGAGCAGTTAGTGCCTCCACCCAGGCGCAGAGCCAGTGGGACTGAAAGACAACAGAAAGGTTACCGAGTGTCTTCAGCTCAGTGACTGTAGTAGAGATTAGTGAGGTATTGAGTGGCTCTAGAAGAGAGCTGTATGGTTACTGTTCCTCAGCTCAGGGCTGCAGTGTCTCTGACTGTTTTACACACTGAACTCACCTGGGCAGTGCTGCTGAGGCTGCTCTTCCTGAGGGGCTGGAGTACTTCTGTCAGCTTCTTTTCTAGGACCTTCAAAGATTAATAATAATTATTTAATTTTATACATGTTTGGATATAAATTACTAAGAATTCAGTTTAAAGCTTTTGTCTGTTCTAAACAAAACACTAATTTACAGAGCATTACTCTTCCCTCTGTACCTGAGCAGGTGATGTCAGCCACTTCTCGGTCTGTGCAGTCATTCTGACCCCAGGGGAAGGAGGGACACTGCCACAGGGTGGAGTCGTGTTTGCGACAGGAGACAAAGTCCAGCCATCTGGGATCAGGGCTCAGCCTGGAGTTTATCTCACTGATGGTGCCCTTGTCTCCACAGCCCAGCTGTTTACAGATCACTGCAGCTGTGGAGTCAGTCATGCCGTTCTGACACACACTGCCCCAGGTGCCATTGTAGTAAACCTCTGCCTGTCCTGAACAGCCTGCAGACAGTCTCAGGAGAGTGTGATCTGTCAAGACAGCAGGGAAAGTCAAAGGAAACAAACCCTGACAAGACAGCCCAACGTTTAGTTCTGAACTGGAAAGAAACAACAAGCAAACAATGTGAACAGCAACCAGTCTCATTTCCTGTACTAATCCAGTTATAACTGACTCACGTAATGAAACAAGGACAGCTGTACAATAACACAGCTGACATGAAGGTGACAGGAGTGTGTGGTTCTGTTAATTCAGAATCTGGACAGTGCATCACACAGAGCTTTAAAATCCCATTACATGATCAGGTTCTGATCCAAAACGTCATTCTGATCAGCTTGGCTATTTAGCAGCAGCACAACTAAAAGACTGAGGCATGAAAGTAGAATATGTGGCTCAGGGTGAGTGGTGCTGCACTATGAATGGAGAAAACGAGGCTCAGGGTGACATTTAACACCGTGTGGGTCATCAGGATCTGACTGGAAGCCATTTTTGGAACAAATCAAAATGAAACATTTGAGGCAGAAAATCATGAAAGACAATTGATGTGAGAAGTTTGAAGATTGGATCCTAGATCTTACTGGAGGACTGAGATAAATATATCCCCATTCACTAGTGGAGGGGAATTTACGTTCAGTGCTAGAGTTTCTTTATTTCTTTTTTTTTATTTTTGCTGGGGTTTTTAATATGTGCATTCCCAGCTGTATTGTAACTATATCTTAGTCTCTTTTTACAAAGCTTTGGGTGATCTTGGCCCAAAACATTTGGGTGATCTTTTAGTCCCTTATAATCCCTCTCATACACTTCAATCACAAGGAGCAGGTTACCTAGTTGTTCCTGGAATTAAAAAAGTCACAGCTGGCAACAGAGCAATTTCTTATAGAGCTCCCCAATTATGGAATCGCCTCCCCCCAGATGTGTGGAATTAAGACGCACTCCCAATGTTGAGTTAAACATTGTTAAAATGAGTTAACTGAGTTAAAAACATATTTGTTTAGTCTAGTCTTCCGATATATATTTAGGAAAAGCAAGCCATGCAACCTACCAATTTCTGCTTTCATTATCATTCACTTTATTTCTTTTCTATCCATCCAATCTGAGGTGGACTGTTAGGAAGCCCAGGCCCAGAATCCAGCTCCTTCTACCTGTTGAACTCAACTTCCCAGAGAAATTTCAACCAAAGGAAACTACTGAACATTCTGGACATTGCTGGACTTTACCATACATTACTGAACTAAAAATACCAGTCTGCTTTTCCACCATGTAATATAATATAGATGACTTTCATATCTGTTCATTTTAATTAACTCGGTGCCGGCCAGAGGAGGATAGTGTCACGGATGTTGGAAGGGACGAACCGTGGAATGGCAGGGGAGCGAAAATAGACCCTATGCGTAGCAGCAGGACGGGCTCAGCTGTTCAGGAAATGCCGTATAGAAACCTATGCCCTCAGGCCATGAACAGGAGTGACCTGGAGCTAGGTGGGTCTCAGGACATCCGAACCTCAATGCTGAGCGAGGAGCAGAGCAGAAGCAAGAAGTAAATAGGCTACACAACAAGACACACCAGAAAGACATGAATAATCACAGGGAACTAGGAAGAGGACAGAAGTAGAGTGCCCTCTAGGTGTACTGGGCGTGACAGATAGGCTCCCCCTTTCGAGCCTTGGTTCCGCTCAAGGTTTCTTCCTACTATAGTCTAGAGGAGTTTTTCCTTGCCACTGTCGCCTTAGGCTTGCTCACTCGGGGTTCAGGCCCGTAAATCTGTAAAGCTGCATTGTGACAATGTCCGTTGTAAAAATACAAATAAAACTGAATTGTACTGAATTGAATTTTTCTCAATAAGATATATTTAAACACTCTAAATGCAAACCATATCCACAATGTGGAATTCGAGAATATGGATTATTTTTTTTAGCTCGCTTACCTGAGCACAGGATTCTCACATCCTCCTTGTGTCCACAGTCATGCTGTCCCCACCTTGCTGAGGGACACTCCCACAGAGACGACTCGTTCCCCAGACAGGCCACCTCGTCCAGCCAGATGGGACCAGTTCCCTGGCTGAAGGAGGCTGGCACTGGGGCACTGAGGGCCGTCCCACACTGGAGCTGCCTGCACACCACCTGAGAGTCTGCCAGGTCCCAGGAGTCATCGCAGACTGTCCCCCAGGAGCCATTGTGATAAACCTCCAACCTCCCAGCACAATCATCTCCTGCCCCAACCAGCCTGAGGGAGCGCTGGGCTAGGAGAGACAATACCCAGTGATATAGAGACATATATCATTGTGGCTGGTGTGGTGCCATTAAAGCTAACATTAGGTTATTAGAAAAAAAAGTTAAGAGTGTAAAATATAGTAGTTTAGAAAGATGCAGGACTAGTAAGCACAGAAGAACAAAGGGAATCTTTTGGTTTACTCTACCTCGTCATTAGAATTGTCATGAGTCGAAATTCACCGGATGAAATATAAGAAAAGACAGAGTAGAGAGAGGTAACAGGAGGAAGGAAGAGAGAATAAGCATGTCAGATAAAAAGAACTGGAGTTAAATAATGTGAACCTTGTTTAAGAGAGCTCTCAGTCTTGTAATTTAAGAAGATCCTGGTTTTCAATATTGTGCAATCCTCAGGCTGAAGACATTCTCTCCTAGTTTGTGATGGAGGTTTAGAATAGAAATATAGTAGTGTAAGAGGGCCAGAGGAAGGGTGGGTCTACGCAGGTGGGTCTCATCAGGAGACAAAATATATATGGCCTGGAAACAGTGAACTGGCGCGGAAGTCAGTAGGTGAATGCGTTTTGGAGGAGATCATGGAGTTTTTTTTCATATATTTTTGGAAGGTAAAAAAACATTCCAGGTTGTGTCTCCATAAAAAAATATGCAGATGATTTTTTAAATATTTTTCAATCTGTCTCAAATTTCTATCCAAGGTAGTAGAGTCACAGGACCAGGCCTACATTCTCAGCTTTCTCAGAGTGCCACAACATGAAATTAATAATATTATAATATAATAATAAAATAATTCTGAAGAAAGAAAAATGAAATGTGTTATGCATACTTCTTTTTAGTGAGTACACACAGTAAGACAGAAGAAATCTGATGATTCAGACTACAGTAATACCCAAAGGATAAGCTTCAATTCAAATCTGAACCAGACCTCTGTTGTCTATACTAAGCAAGATATTGCACCCCAAGATGCTTAAGATCCTTCCAGCCAGAAATTGCCCCTGGATTCTGTGACAACCTGAGACTCTCTCTCCAATACAGTTGTTAGGAATCTGAATGTTTTAATAGTTACTTTCCTGTCATATCCATAGAAGTCCAGATCATTCCATTTAAAACATTACATATCAGTAATACAACTAAAAAGGTTTCTTATGGACCTAATGAACCAGTACTTTTCAATACTCTGCTCATGATGTAGTAAGTGCATCTACATCCATACCTTCCGGTATTGCTCATCAATCATTCTTTTTCAAAAAAAGAAATAGATAAAATGTTTATTTTCTTTAGGCTGTAAGCTTTCATTGTTCCCATCTGTTTTAATTAATCTATTGACTTGTCACGCAAATATTCTCAGTTTTCATCTCTGTTGCTCACAACTGCAAGAAAGGAGATCTTAATGAATTTGAATTACAGGCCTCACATCTGTTGTCAGCAGTGCATTAACCTGATGACTAAACACTGTATCTCTACAGAATGGGATGACTGGATTGAACAATATATGGAATCTCTTCTACAATTATACTCAAAATGTCAAACATTTATCCCTGGTTTATTACCAGTCCATATTAATGGACTTAAAATAAAAACAAATATTACTTCATACAATATGTTAACTGTTGTTCACAGGTCCAGTTGTTAAATTCTGTGACAAATATTTTAGGGTTTGTGTTTTATGTCCTACATATCAATGTGCATATTTTAAAAATAAAAAAAAAATATTTGAATGGCTCCTACCTGAGCAGAGCAGGGCAACATCCTGTCCAGTGTTGCAGTTGACTGTCTGTGGAGAACTGCAGTTCACCAGGTGAGACTCATCCCCAGAACACTGAATACCTGTCAGACACACAGCACTGTCACTGTCCCATACAGAGAGGAGTTATAGACTTGTACTAGCCAGCAGCCATATCACCCTGCAACTCAACAACAGGCAACCCACTGAAGCTAAGCAGGTGTGAGCCTGGTCAGTACCTAGATGGGAGACCTCCTGGGAAAAACTAAGGTTGCTGCTGGAAAAGGTGTAAGTGGGGCCAGCAGGGGGCGCTCACCCTGCAGTCCATGTGGGTCTTAATGCCCCAGTATAGTGACGGGGACACTATACTGTAAACTGGTCCCGTCCTGTGGATGAGACGTAAAACCGAGGTCCTGACTCTCTGTGGTCATTAAAAATCCCAGGGCGTCTCTCGAAAAGAGTAGGGGTGTAACCCTGGTGTCCTGGGCAAATTTCCCATTGGCCCTTACCAGTCATGGCCTCCTAATAATCCCCCACTATGAATTGGCTTCATTACTCTGCTCTCCTCCCCACTGATAGCTGCTGTGGGGTGAGTGTTCTGGCGCACTATGGCTGCCCTCGCATCATCCAGGTGGAGCTGCACATTGGTGGTGGTGGAAGGGAGTCCCCATTACCTGTAAAGCGCTTTGAATGGAGTGTCCAGAAAAGTGCTATATAAGTCTAATCAATTATTATTATTATTACTACAAAGCACTGAATACCTGTCAGACACACAGCACTGTCACTGTCCCATACACAGAGGAGTTATAGACTTGTATTACAGAGCACTGAATACCTGTCACACAGCACTGTCACTGTCCCATACACAGAGGAGTTATAGACTTGTACTACAGAGCACTGAATACCTGTCAGACACACGGCACTGTCACTGTCCCGTACACAGAGGAGTTATAGACTTGTACTACAGAGCACTGAATACCTGTCAGACACACGGCACTGTCACTGTCCCGTACACAGAGGAGTTCTAGACTTGTACTACAGAGCACTGAATACCTGTCAGACACAGTGCACTGTCACTGTCCCATACAGAGAGGAGTTATAGACTTGTACTACAGAGCACTGAATACCTGTCAGACACACGGCACTGTCACTGTCCCATACAGAGAGGAGTTATAGACTTGTACTACAGAGCACTGAATACCTGTCAGACACACAGCACTGTCGCCTGTCTCATACACAGGGGAGTGGTATATTTGCACCACAGAGCCACAGCCCAGCTGTCTGCAGACCACAGAGGCCTCTCTGTAGCCCCAGGAGTGCTGGAGGAGTCTCCCCCAGGTGCTGTTGTAGTGAACCTCCACCTGGCCATCACAGTGACTCTCTCCTCCTGACAGCCGGACTCCACCGTCTAGAGTTGACAGGGAGGAATCTGTAAAAATGAATCATCATGTTTACTGTCATTCACACATCAGAATCATAAAACAGAAGGGTTATCAGGAACAACATTTTTTTTCATATAAAATTAGCATGACACACCCCAGTTTATTAAATCAGAACATATTGTCATAAACATATTCCTAATAATTTTCAAAATGGTTTCAGACATTTGGCAAGACATCCGTCTACATTGTATGGGCGACAGGGCCTTCTCCTGCTATGCCCCCAAGCTCTGGAACTCCTTGCCCAAGGATATTAGAGAGTCACCTTCTCTAAACTCCTTCAAATCCAGACTCAAAACCCTCCTTTTCAGAAAAGCCTTTACTTAACTGGTTCCATTCTTCACCCCTCTGCTCTTCTTAATACCATCTTCCACGGTCTCCTCTATTGTTATTGTTGTATTGCTGTAATTATAATTGTGTCCTGTCTTGTGAAATTTTCTTATTTATTGTTGTAGTCTTCTTATTTATTGTTATTGTCATCCTGTAAAGCGCTTTGAGAAGCCACCTTTAAAGGCGCTATATAAAATAAAGTTTATTATTATTATTATTATAATCTCACACTTCCTCTCTGTTCAGTGTAAATTCTGGCTGGCTGCCCACAACTCTCCACATCTTTTTTAGTTTCCCTTCCTTCACTTCAGCTGCATTCGTGCAGCAGCTTCCTCATGGTTGAAGAGGATGTGCCAGTGCTGGGCAGGTCAGTTGAGCCCACGTGTAAGGGGATGGAGGGATTCTCAGCACCTCAGCAGGTGACTGGGACACTAGATGGTGCACAAACTGCAGGGCTATGAATGAAGAATGTGAATGTGGACTGACTTGGTGTCTGATAACACAAGGAGGGTGGAGCTGGAATTAGCTGCAGGGCAGGCTCCTGTAGAACAGCATGAAGAGGTGGGTAATGGTAGGAAAAGAGAAAGCAGATAAGGATGGAGGAAATGATGGAATGAAGGGTGGTCTTGAGGTCTTGAGAAGTTGTGCTGAACCTCTGTGGAAATGAGAGAGGATTATGGGAATAAAGGTCTGGGTGAGAGGTGACCATGGTTGTGCTGGAAGTCAGGACAGTTTGAAAAGGAAGGGAGGCTTGGTGATTCCAGTAAGAGGACTGCTTTCAGAGAACTGTTGGACTGGTGTAGCTGACTTGGATGTAAATGGATTTGGCTGCTTCATTAGTAACAGGGAGAGATTTGGATTTGACCTCCTGCTGATCTTTTTTCGAAGCTTTAATTAATTCTGAAAATATAAATATGTGTTGATTCTTACTAGAACAAATGACTCCAGCATCCTGCCCATGAGAGCAAGCAGCTCTGCCCCATGAAGAGACAGCGCACCAGGTGAGATGAGTCTCATTGCCCCAGCACTCAAACACATCAACCCCTCTTGATCCACTGCCTTGTCCAAACCAGGCCTGTCCTGGAACTGCTACAGCTTCCCCACAGCCCAGCTGCTGGCAGAGAACAGTGGCATCTCTCAGGTCCCAGTACTGGTCACACACTGTCCTGTCTTCACCGCGGTACTGCAGCTCCACCCGGCCAGAACAGGAGTCAGGACCGCCCACCAGCCTGTAGCCACTGTAGTCTGCAGACAGGACAGGTGAGTCAGTAGAACATTAACACCACTCTAGACTTTATACAAAGGACTGATGACTCAGGAGCTGTGCGGCATTAACATCACTATAGTCTTTATATAAACGACCGAGGAGTCAGGAGCTGTATAGTAAGAACACCCTCTTCTGTTTATACAAAAGACATTGGAATCAGGAGCTGTACTGTAAGAATGCAGTGTTATAATGGTTGATTTTAACAGTGTGTTCATTGTACAATAACTTCTCATAGTTACACATACTTATTGAATATTTAACTTCAGTACACAAGAGTAATTATCTGTCACACTGTGACAAACAAAGATGAATCAAGCAATGTGGAAGTCACATGACCACAAGGCCACTTCCTGCTGCAGCTCGCTGACTGATCCAAAGATATTAGTTTGGGGTGCAATATACGGTGGCCCGAAGCGCAAAAGACAAACAAATAAAACAGGTGCAAATTTAAATTTCTTAAAATGACTATATACCTTCAAAAAAGCAAGGACATACACACTAATGACTTTTGCCATTTTGTCTTTAGGTATTTAATTAAAAAAGATGATGTCACTGTAGAACAGACAATGCTCTCAAAGGTTAGTGGGCAAAGCTATGATGAAGAGAACTAATTAGCCCACACTGCCCAGAGTGAGATACTGAAGTATTTACATAGGTGGGGATCAGTATAGACAGCAGTGCTCTCACCAGTACAGACCAGGCTGATGTCATTGCTGTGAGTGCAGCTCTGATGTTCCCTGGTTGAGGTGGGACAGTCATGGATTCTGGTCTCATTTCCCCGACACTGGATCTCCTCTGTCCTGATCAGCCCCTGCCCCTCTCCGAAATGAGCCCCTCTCAGCAGCACTGCTGGAAATCCGCAGTCTAGCTGGCGACAGACGACCTCCGCGTCCTTCATGTCAAAGTCGGCCTCACAGATCGTACCCCAGGACGTCCCTCGCAGAACTTCGACTCTGCCAGAGCAGAGACTCCTGCCCCCTGCTAACCGCACTCCTGTACCTGAAGAGACATTAACACTTAATCTTCACAAGGGCGCAAAATATAAACTAAGGTTCTTATTAGTTTCCTTTCTAGTATTTACTTCATTAAAAACACCAGAGTGAACCCTCTGTGTGTTTGATGTGTCTCATTCTGCTCTGGCGTGACAGTGATGCCTGCTAGTTGTAATCTCAGTCTAGATTTACAGTAAGGGACACATACATCTACGTCCAGTACAATAGACTTGATCAGACATGTGACAGATGTATACACAAAGCATTTGACAAATTGTAGCAGTATTAAAGCACATTAACAGTGTGCGTAACATGATACAGTAAATTAAAGAGATAACTATGTGTAGATCTTCTGTATTAAATATTTTAATTCTAAACTTAAAACAGCTTGAAAACATATTTTTTATTCAGTCTGAAAGTTTCTGTAACATTTCTAAATGCTCAGAGACATAAACCATTAAATTACTTACAAAAACTTTTTTAATTTTAGATAATTTTACATAGTCACAGCACCCTCTCATCCAGGAGGAGGTGCAGAAGGACAGTCAGAGAGTTGGACTGGACTCTGTACAGACCTGAGATCTTGAGAGAGAATGAAGCAGGACTGAGATCTAGACAGACAGTAGGTGCAGCTCCTGGGGTCTCAACAGCAGTCAGAGAAACTGAAGCCTCATGCCCAGATCTACTGTACCTTGAGATATGAAGCTTTAGCAACAATTAAAATCATCAGATATTGTGTACAAGTTGTACAAAGCCTGTATTCTGTAGCTCTTGGGATGTGGTAGCTCATAAAACTGTCAGGTCTGGGGTACATTGCTGGGTTTAAATCTACCCAAGTGAATCCAATTGACCTGCTTCTAGAAGAGCTGCATTAAATTAAACTTAAAAATGTCCATACTCCTGAGTCCCGCAGGCTGTCCAATAAAAAAGAAAACGTCCAGTAAAAAATACAAAAATATCTTGTTAAATGATCAAATCAGTCTGTTCCCTTTCCTTGGATATGATGCTGCCAGGGTGTTGAGAGTTTGACAGATCTCTCAAGTTCCCTCCAGCAGAAACAGTTATTACTATTATATAAACCAATAATCTTTGGTTTACAGTGTTATTTTGTTTTTTTGTTTTCTGTACAAAAGGTTAAGTGTTTAATCTTAAAACTGCAGTGTGGGGTGTGACAGTATGAAAAGTCCTTGTACTGCACACTACTAGAGGGCACTCCAGCTGTTCCCTCTCTAACCAGTTTTTGCATGAAAATGGGAATTAGTATCACCTGGGTCCTCATTAGAGAACCCTATAAAACAGTCTCACGTGATTCCCCTTGTGTTTGCCTCAGAACCCCAGCATCAGCTGCAAGACAGCAGACATCTGTATTACTTCACGATCAGTGCCCAAGAGTCTCTCGCTATTAGTTCAAACTTGAGGACAAGAAGAAACACATCTCATACACTGTGTGTCAGCTCTCTGCTTCTACTAGAAGTATCAACCCTCCACTGGGCGAAAAGGCAGCCCGAAAACCCACTCTGTCACAGGGGTCTTATTACAGCTCTTGAGTAAGAAATGAAAGAGACTAGTACACACAGAATGACTGGTGTAGGTGTGTCTGAGTGCAGGATTATTAAGTCTTTCTCTTTGTCATCACCAGGGCCATAGATACTGCTGAGGAGTCCATTGAAAATCTGTCAAACATTTCCCAGAATCAGCTGAGACACAGGTCAGCATTCAGACTGGTGTCTTGACCATATGAGACTCAGCTCCAGATCCAACAAATTAAGCATTTAAACTATTATTATAAGTCCTGCTGCTCGGCATTTCCATAGATAATACTGAACTGCTGAAAAAGAGAACCACCCATGGAACAAATAAAAACATTAGAACAGTAGATTCTCAAACAGCACGTCTCTCCCTCCAGGTTTCACACAGTTCAGAGACTGGAGCAGGGACTGTCTGACCTGGGCACTGAAACACACTCTAGACAAGACCAGGACTGTCACAGCCTGGCCTGGGCACTGACAGACACTCAGGACAAGACCAGGACTGTCACAGCCTGGCACTGGTGGAGCAGGACTGTCTGACCTGGGCTCTGACAGACACTCTGGACAAGACCAGCACTGTCACAGCCTGGCACTGGTGGAGCAGGACTGTCTGACCTGGGCTCTGACAGACACTCTGGACAAGACCAGCACTGTCACAGCCTGGCATTACTAGAGCAGGACTGTCTGACCTGGGCACTGACAGAAACTTAGGACAAGAACAGGACTGTCACAGCCTGACACTGCTGGAACAGGACAGTCAGACCTGGGCACTGACACACACTCTGGGCAAGACCAGGACCGTCACAGCCTGACACTGCTGGAACAGGACAGTCAGACCTGGGCACTGACAGACACTCTGGACAAGACCAGGACTGTCACAGCCTGGCACTGCTGGAGCAGGACTGTCTGACCTGGGCACTGACACACACTCTGGGCAAGACCAGGACTGTCACAGCCTGGCACTGCTGGAGCAGGACTGTCTGACCTGGGCACTGACAGACACTCTGGACAAGACCAGGACTGTCACAGCCTGGCACTGCTGGAGCAGGACTGTCTGACCTGGGCACTGACACACACTCTGGACAAGACCAGGACTGTCACAGCCTGGCACTGCTGGAGCAGGACTGTCTGATCTGGGCACTGACACACACTCTGGACAAGACCAGGACTGTCACAGCCTGGCACTGCTGGAGCAGGACTGTCTGACCTGGGCACTGACAGACAGTCTGGACAAGACCAGGACTGTCACAGCCTGGCACTGCTGGAGCAGGACTGTCTGACCTGGGCACTGACAGACGCTCTGGACACATCCAGGGTTGTGCTTCTCCACATGAAAGCAGATCTCAGAGAATGACGTTGGAGTTCAGCTCCACGTACACACAGCTGGGTCTAGCAGTCAGCTCCTGGCTATGTTAGGGATTCGGTAAGAGAAACCGAAACCAGTGAATGAACCCACTTGCAGGAGCTGATAAAGCCTAGCCGTGATCCGAAGAAAGCCGTAGTCGAAGAAACGAGCTGAGAGTCCAGGGGAAGCCAGAGATCCAAAAAGGGAACGAGTTAGCTAAGCAAAACCGTGATCCAAAACCGTAGACAATAGAGCAATCCGGGAGTCCAGGGGAAGCCAAAGATTCAAAACAGAGAGTGAGTACCGAAGCCAAGCCGTGATCCGAAAAACCGGTGTCAAAGGGGGAAAAATCGTAATCCGCAAACCAAGAAAGACACAAAGCAGAAGAAGGAGTAGTGCAACTAGGAAGCTCGAAAGGAAAACCAATACTGAGCCAGGAGGTAGGAACAGACAGGTTTTTAAGTACAGGATGAGACGGGGGTGTAGTGGTGAATAAGTAAACTGATAGGTAGACTGATGAAGTAAGGCTACGCCTTCTTCTGCCTCCTCTGTTGCCGGGAGTCAGGGATCGTTACAGGCTACAGTGCATCACAAGAAAATACATGACCACCAGTGCCTTAAAGAAGTCAAAATATGGCAGAGCAGTTTAGATGTTAGAGGTCTAGTCTGAAATATCAAACCTGAAATCATTAATTTACATAAATGAGCCAAGAGAACTGTTTCTTCTCTATTTATATCCAAAGCTGCATTGGTTTCTTGGATTCTTAAATTCTGGGCTCATCAGAATCAGACCGAGAGTCACTCCACCACCAAGGATCAGCCCTTTGGACAGCTGGTAGTGCAGCTGAACTCCACTACAGCACTGAGCCCCACAGGACCATTAAAACACACCTGAGACTGTCCAGATCCACTGACACTGACACCAACATACCATTAAAACACACCTGAGACTGTCCAGATCCACTGACACTGACACCAACATACCATTAAATCACACCTGAAACTGACCAGAACCACTGACACTGACACAAAAATACCATTAAAACACACCTGAGACTGACCAGATCCACTGACACTGACACCAACATACCATTTAAACACACCTGAGACTGACCAGATCCACTGACACTGACACCAACATACCATTAAAACACACCTGAGACTGACCAGATCCACTGACACTGACACCAACATACCATTAAAACACACCTGAGACTGACCAGATCCACTGACACCAACATACCATTTAAACACACCTGAAACTGACCAGATCCGCTGATACTGACACCAGCATACCATTAAAACACACCTGAGACTGACCAGATCCACTGACACCAAAATACCATTTAAACACACCTGAGACTGACCAGATCCACTGACACTGACACCAAAATACCATTAAAACACACTTGAGACTGACCAGATCCATCGACACTGACACCAACATAGCATTAAAACACACCTGAGACTGACCAGATCCACTGACACTGACACCAACATACCATTAAAACACACCTGAGACTGACCAGATCCACTGACACCAAAATACCATTTAAACACACCTGAGACTGACCAGATCCACTGACACTGACACCAAAATACCATTAAAACACACTTGAGACTGACCAGATCCACTGACACTGACACCAACATACCATTAAAACACACCTGAGACTGACCAGATCCACTGACACTGACACCAACATACCATTTAAACACACCTGAGACTGACCAGATCCACTGACACTGACACCAACATACCATTTAAACACACCTGAGACTGACCAGATCCACTGACACTGACACCAACATACCATTTAAACACACCTGAGACTGACCAGATCCACTGACACTGACACCAACATACCATTTAAACACACCTGAGACTGACCAGATCCACTGACACTGACACCAACATACCATTTAAACACACCTGAGACTGACCAGATCCACTGACACTGACACCAAAATACCATTAAAACACCTGAAAATGAAAAGGCATTTCACCCAACAGCACAGTGGAACCACAGCAGATTGTCACTTCACCAGTGCTAAAACAGTAAAGACAAAGTGAAGTAGATACAGACTCACTGAGCACAGCCTGCCTGTTTAAACTGAACAACACTGAAGTGCCTGGAGACAGAGGATGAGCTACAGGCTCAGTGAGACTGCATAAACACAGAGGAAACACAGAAACAAGACACACCAATCAAATTAAATATATTATGTTTATAACGTATATTGCTTTGAATTATTATTATTATCATCATATTATCAATACTAGACTTTAATTAATTTAATTTTAATTTAATTGATCATGATGATGGACTCTAGATCAGTGGAGGAGTTTTCATTGTCCTCAAGCTGGAGACTGGAGAGAGTCTCTGTCTCTTACCTGAACACCTCACTCCAGCATCATAGGCGTGAGAGTAGCCATACTGTTTCACTCCACGTTTTCGACAGTCCCTCAGCGCAGCCTCTGACCCTGTGCAGGAAACCCCACTCATCAGGACTGATCCAGACCCTGGTCCGAAGTGAGCTCTTCCTGGTGCTGAAACAGCAGATCCACAGCCCAGCTGTCTGCACACCACTGCAGCATCATTGAGATCCCAGTTATTACTATACACTGTCCCCCACTCTCTACCATGATACACCTCCACTGTCCCCTCACAGGGACTGGCACCTTTCACCAGCCTCACATCAGCACTGCCTGCAGAGAGAGAGAAACAAGACTTATCACCATGTCTACAGGATATTTTTATACTAAGACATTTTAGAAATACACCTGGAATTTTTATTTTGTTTTACCTGTTTGATTGGATTGCTAGTCTCTCCCATGGGGAACAAGAGACAGTGGAGTGACAGGAAGTCCACCAGCAGCCATCTCACCTCTCCCTCCACACACCTGTGTCCAGATCCTGTTATATATCTATCTGTCCATATCACTGTGTGACTGCAGAGGGCTGTTCTGCTATGGTTACTACAGTGGACAGTGGCTGTAAAGACTGTGCTCATGTGTTTCTAAAAGCTGTGGTCAGTAGAGTGGACAGTGGTTGTAATGACTGTGTTCCTGTGTTTCTAGAAAATGTGGTCTGTATAGTGGTCAGTGGCTGTAATGATGGTCTTCCTGTGTTTCTAGAAGCTGTGGTCAGTAAAGTGGACAGTGGTTGTAATGACTGTGTTCCTGTGTTTCTAGAAAATGTGGTCTGTATAGTGGTCAGTGGCTGTAATGATGGTCTTCCTGTGTTTCTGGAAGCTGTGGTCAGTACAGTGGACAGTGGCTGTAATGACTGTGTTCCTTGGTTTCTGGGAGCTGTGGTCAGTACAGTGAACAGTGACTGTAATGACGATATTCCTGTGTTTCTGGGAGCTGTGGTCAGTATAGTGGACATTGACTGTACTGACGGTGTTCTGGGTTTCTGGAAGCTGTGGTCAGTACAGTGGACAGTGGCTGTGGTGTCAGAAGGCTGAATGACTGAAACCAGGTTTGGTGTATCTGGTGTATCTGGGTCTCAGGCCCCACATGTACTTAGCAGTGCACACTGACCACACGTCTGTATCAGACACTGATTTAAACACTGAGATGTCTTTTTAATGGTCTACTTTGAAAATAAGTTATAAAATCCAAAACAGAATCAATAAAAATATTTTCTTAATAGATGGATGCTTCACAACTTGTGCTGAAATATGTGAAGTGTAATGCTGCAGAAAGATGGAAAATCTGCAGCAGGAGATATAATTGAAACCCAGGCGCGGGACTTTGAGCTCCTTCAGAGTTTGAATGATCAGGGAGTAACAGATCGAATGCAGGCTGCTGGGCTGAATGAAAAAGGTGAGCAGAAAGAAACAATAAAGAGGGACACCCGTCTCCCAGCTGAAATAAAGAAAAGAAAGGCTGGAGAGTCAGCGAGGAAAAGGAAAGAATTAAAACAGAGAAAATATTTCAGGATCGAAGAGCAGGAGTAGTGAGAAATTAAAATAACCGAGTGATAAACTTGACTATGAGAGGAATGCGATCGCTAGGTTCACAAGGTTTAGCTCTAATGATGGAGATTCGGTGCTCTGAACAGTTTCAAATAAAGAGGTGATCAGTGTGACTGGGATCCTGAATGAAAGACTGAAGGTTTAAATGAAAGACGTCCTGACCCAGTCTGAACGACAGGGTGAAAGCTCGAGAGAATGTTACTGTTGACGTGAGTCAGTCCCAGCCCAGTCTGTACGTGAAGTGTGTATACTTACTGTCCAGAGCACATTTACAGTAACTAGATTTGTTCTTTTTGATTAAATTTTCAATCACCTTCAGTTTGGAGTGTGAAATAATTTTTTCCATTACACACTATATGCTACAATTCATTTAAGTACTACTTTTTATTCATATATTTTTTGCTATTCTTACATGATAAATATGTGAACAATGTGTTTTAGCTTTTACCTCTCAAGATCTTAGTACATAATTCACAGATTGAATTATAGTTGCACTTAATAATATATTCTAGAATCACAGTGCACAGGTTGTTTTTATTACTCTTTTTTTTTTAATTCCATAATGTAAGAAAAATTATCCCTATCATTAGTTATCTAAGATTTACAAACAACAATTCATTTAGCTGTGAAGTATCAGTCAAATGCAGAATAAACATGGAAAAATAATTAAACCTTTCTCTCTTCAAAATACACATTTCAAATACACATTTCTTCCAACATAATAGACACATTTCTCAAATAAAACTCCAGTCTGAACAGATCCCAAACTTTTGTTTAAAGTTGAAAAAACTACAAGATTTGCCTCAGGACTCCTGTGTTGTTACTGAAACTGGACATTGTTGTCTAAAAGCACCCAGTATGGATTCAGGTCAGAAAACTACAACACACTGCAATAGAAATACCTACCACCTGAATGTGACTGTTATGACAAATAAACACAACTATATGTCTTGTCCTCAATCGTGTTACAATGTTAGATCCTTCTGTAATATAATTACCATAGTATCTAAAACTACTGTAATCATTCTCAAAAATAACCATGGATCAAAAATATTTTAATACATTTACCTTCAGTACTCTTATTTGTATCAGCACATTCACCTGCAATAGTTACTAATATTATTTGTTAATCGGAAACGTGCCTTAAATATACTTTTATCTCTGATCACCTGTCTGTAATAGTTCTTTGCACTAAAATTGTCACCTTCTCTCAAAATACTCTATTTTTTAATAATATTTTCATAATGTCATAATGTTATTATTATTAATGTTACTTTAATAATACAGTAAATACAAAATGTGTCAATAGTAATAATACTGGAGTCTCAATAATACTCTAGTATTTAATAACACACTTATCTCAGTTAAAATATTAGTCTAAAAATACTCCAGTGTTTAATAACACATCAGTTAATTACTTTAATAAAACATATTAATTAATCAGTGTGTAAAATAAAATATCAGTCCGATCTATACAACAGTGTTTAAAAACACACTGATCTCCGTTAATACACTAGTCTGTTATTATACCTGTTAGAGAAGGCAGAATTGAGCACAATGAAATAAACAACCCCTGGTAAATACTTTGAAGACGTTGTATTATTGTTAAAACATTTGTATTCCTTTTTGTTTGCAAATGGGAAAATTTCCACAAGTCCTAGCACATGACCCAAATTACAGCCAAAATTTTGTATTTTATTATTATGGTAATAGATAAGGGATTGTCAAGTTGTACAACATTTTTGATAAGGTTGCTAAATATCTACAATATTAATAGTTATAATAATTATATGTTAGTACTTAAAAAACATTATCCTTAGTCTGTGTTGTGTGTAATAGTGTATAACTGCATATAAAACTATTAATACAGCATTAATAGAAAATAGTTTAAAAAACATATAAGCTGAATTAATATTATGATTAATTGTCGAGGTGAAATTCTTGTTAATACTGCAAAATGTTTATTATTTTTCCTTATTTTTAGCACCAGAATAAAATCAATTATAATTTTAAGGAATATCCATAAAGCTGAGTTTTAAATTAAACAGAAAAGCGCTTCTGCATGCTGTGGTCACTACGGCGGGCAGTGGCTGTAATGACTGTAGAACCTCAGATGGCTGGTCCTGGGTTCCAGGAGACTGTGGTCACTGTACTGGACACTGTACTAACTCTGTGGCTTCCAAGTCCTGGGACCAGTGTTTCTGTGTTACTGGGACCTGTGGTCACTACAGTGGTCAGAGGCTGACAGGTACTTCACATGTTGTGCTGAAATGTGTGTGAGGTGTATATTCCCATTGTCTGTATATGAATTGTTGACAATGATTTTCTAGCCTTTACCTAAACTTAACACATGATCATCAGATTAAATTATATTAAAGAACAACTTTTTTCAAAAATACCAGACAGGTTTAACATATAGGCACAGATACATTTATTATGATGTTGTCCTGAGCAATTGCTCAAAAATCTAAACTTGAGTCCTGTGATTACGAATTAATTTTTAAATATTGCATTTGTATGATAACATGTAATTAAATATTTAATTTGTATTACTCATACTTATATAATTGCATTTGATAATAATTTCAGATTTCGAATGTAGTCAAAAACAATAAAGCATTCTTATTAAAACTTCACAATTTACAAAAAAACCCTGTCATTAGATAACTAACCTAAAAACACAAATTAAATTATTTAGCTGTTAAATAATAGACAAATCCTGTATAAACACAAAACACAACTACCATTTTTTAATTTTTCCTGTAATGCCACAATGTCTTGTAGTTGTTAAATTATTAATGTTACACCTCAGTTTCTGATGAGACCCCAGTTAATAATAATATACCTACAATACTAAGAATTTCCACAATTTTGTTAATATTTTTCATTTTATAGCTTATAAACCAATAATGAATGTAACTTTTATCAGCCTGTACTTTTCAATGTGAAAACAAGCAGACCTGGTCTTTATGAACCAGGTTATACATACAGTATACAAATTTTATTTTCACATAAATATAAAAATACAAGAGCTAATTGTCCTATGACTGAAAAGGTTTTACATTTTCAAAATGTAATTGTATGTTTTTAAAATGAAGAATTCACATTCATAACTTCCTATCATATTGGAACACATATTCTTATAACACCTAGAGGTACTACTTGTTTTCACAGCAACTGAATATCACACAGCTTAACGATAGAAACCTGGACTGTCTGAATACACCAAAGATATAATGGCAGCATTAAAACTCCAGTCTTAATTCTCTAGCATAAACACTTTAGGTGGTAATAACACATTAACTGTATATCTATTAATACATCAGTCTGTAATAATTTAATATCAGTCACAATAATAATAATAATAATAATAATAAACTTTATTTTATATAGCGCCTTTAAAGGTGGCTTCTCAAAGCGCTTTACAGGATGACAATAACAATAAATAAGAAGACTACAACAATAAATAAGAAAATTTCACAAGACAGGACACAATTATAATTACAACAATACAACAATAACAATAGAGGAGACCGTGGAAGATGGTATTAAGAAGAGCAGAGGGGTGAAGAATGGAAGCAGTTAAGTAAAGGCTTTTCTGAAAAGGAGGGTTTTGAGTCTGGATTTGAAGGAGTTTAGAGAAGGTGACTCTCTAATATCCTTGGGCAAGGAGTTCCAGAGCTTGGGGGCATAGCAGGAGAAGGCCCTGTCGCCCATACAATGTAGACGGGCTTGGGGGACAGTAAGGAGGGCAGAATTTGAAGAGCGGAGGTTGCGAGGTGGGGAGTAGGGCGATAAAAGTTCAGACAGGTATTGAGGTGCCAAGCCATGTAAAGCCTTGTAGGTGAGCATGAGGATTTTAAAGTCTACGTGGAATTTGACCGGAAGCCAGTGCAAGGACTCCAGGATAGGAGTAATGTGAACACTTGCACTAGATCTGGTCAGGATTCTGGCTGCTGAATTTTGGACATACTGCAGCTTGTTCAGAGTAGATTTAGATACCCCAGGGAGCAGAGCATTGCAGTAGTCAATTCGAGAGAATACAAATATGTTGATCAGCTTTTCAGCCACAGTTAATGATAGCATAGGGCGTAGTCTTGCGATATTTCTAAGGTGAAAAAAATATGTTTTGACAGTATGCTGTACATGTGGGTCGAATGTTAAGCCAGAATCGAATATAACCCCAAGGTTTTTCAATTTTGATTGGAGCTCAAGTACAGAGCCATCTACAGACAGGGTTACAGGACTGGCTTTACGAAGTTGATAGTGAATAATAATTCACTATTTCACTATTTCACTATTTAAAAACATGTGTATCTCTATTAATGCACCAGTCTGTAATAAGACAATACAGAGGAGTCAGAATTGAACACAATAAAACAATAAACAACCCAGGGTATTTCTGAATCATCCTGTATAATATGATATTATTCTAGAAACATTTTTATTGCTCACACTTTTTTTGTTTTCGAGTAAAGGAAGACTTTTTCACATGTCACAGCATATCACTCAAATTGTCACTTATATATAAAGTTTATTATTACAGTAACGAGTAAGTTAAATAACTTTTTAAAGATTTTATACACTCCATGTTTTCACAAATTATCAATAGAGGGTGATAATGGCCAGCTTCTGCTCTATCCATCTATAACATTATTATTTTATAATGTTTAGAAATCTTAAGAATATTTTTAGAAAATCCAATAAAAATTAAAAGCAACTAATTATATTTAGACACAACTAATTATATTTCCTTACTTACAGAACAAGATAAAATACGGTTATAATATTTTTGATGAATACCCACAAAGCTGAATGTTAAATAAAAATTCAAAAATTGTTCAACCCACTTAATTGCTCTATTTACATAAAAAATCTAATTAATTTAATTCCAGTTGTTGTCTGTCTGTCTGTACAGGAGAAGACTGGTCACTTACTGGCTGAGCTGTGCAGCACCAGGACAGCGAGAGAGAAGATGGACAGGCAGCTCTCCATTGTCATCAGGACAGAACGCAGCTGAGACCCCTGTCTTCACCCCTGAGCCCACAGGGCAACTGAGCTGCTGCTCCGCACCCCAGACCCCCAGTAACAACACAGCCCCCCACCCCGCCAATCACACACAGCACTGCCTTTTCAGACTGATAGCAGGAACCTCTCACACAGGCGGGACGGCCAATCAGACAGGGCCCTTTCAGTCTTCTCCATATATATCAGAGACACATCACTGTTTCCTCTCCCTGAAGACACTCCCAGCAGCGCGGAGGAGAGGAGAGACAGGAGCAGCTCTGTGTCTCACTGGAGGAAACACAGATACAGATACAGACAGCAGGGCCGCAGGTGCTCCAGGGGCAGGAAGAGATCAGATATTAAACTAAAAAAAATCTTTGCAGTTCTAGACAAGTATTATAATTGAAAATCAGTATCAAGATAATCAATTATGTATATATGGTCCTGTAATTCTTGCTGTCTGTATCAGGAAGTGTCTAGAACGTGGTCCTGTCTTTCTGTCTGTGTAAGGCAGTGTCCAGTGACTGGTGTCCTGAATATGGTCCTGTCTTGCTGTCTGTGTCAGGCAGTGTCCAGTGACTGGTGTCCTGAATATGGTCCTGTCTTGCTGTCTGTGTCAGGCAGTGTCCGATGACTGGTGTCCTGCAGTGACTCACAGAGTTGTTGTGTCTCCAGACACTAATGTCTTCTGGTCATGGTCAAGGGCAGTGTGAGGAGAGCCTGTGCTCAAGGTGGCAGTGAGGTCACTCAGGTCAGCACAGGAATACGGAGACAAGGTGGACTGAATAAGAACTGGCTGTCCTGTGACTGTGATCAATAATTTAAATGAAAAAGAAAGAAAAGCCCAGCAGTGATTGTCCCTTATGTACTGAGCCTGGTGGACAGCAGCTCTTCCAGTTGAGTCCCTCAGACCCTGTGTCTGTCTCTGTTCAGCTACAATCCACACAGATGTTCCAACCCCTCCAGCTGTGGCCCCAGTGTCTCTCTGTGTGGAGCCGACTGCATGACTGAGACTCTCTAACAGCACAGTGGAGCTGAACTGATACTGATACACTGATACACCACCAGTCTGAACAGTGTGAGGGCACAGCTCACATCCTCTTCCTTATTATTATAGGTAGTAGGAGCAGCAGTAGGAGCAGCAGTAAAATATTAGTAGTAGCAGTAGTAGCAGTGGCAGCAGCAGTTGTGGTAGCACTAGTAGTATTAGCAGTTGTGCTGTATTTAAACTCTCCTGTTCAATATAGCAGAGTTCTTGTGTTACAGCTTCACCATAATAGCTGCAGCATCAGGAGCCACAGAGCAGGAGTCAGTTTCAAATTTGAAAAAGCAACAAAATTATGAAAAAAAAAGTTCAGTCCTTGTTAATACAGCGGTGATTTAAGGCAGAGCTTCACTGGAGCTACAGATCAGGCTCTGCAGTGAGTCTGTGGTTTTTGCTCCTCCGAGCTCTTCCAGCACAGGAAGCCAGGTTGTACTGTGAGGCTGTGGGTGTCAGTGTGATGAGGCAGCTGAGAGCTGAGCTGTACAGGGAGACACACAGGGAGCCCAGTGTTCAGAGCTCCAGTGCTGCACAGGGAGACACAGGGGAGCCCAGTGTTCAGAGCTCTAGTGCTGCACAGGGAGACACAGGAGAGTCCAGTGTTCAGAGCTCTACAGGGTGACAGGTCCTCTCCCCACACAGCTCTCTCATGGTGTCTCTCAGGGCTGAACAGGAGGGGCTGTTCCTGTCAGAATGGAGGCTGACTCTCAGAGCTCCAGTGTCAGTATGAGGAGACGCTCTCAGACCTGACTGCTGCCAGAGCCTCTGAGCCTGAGTGGCCATGAGCACTGAGCTCCTCAGCAGCTGAGAAAAGCCTCCTGTCTCCTGTGCTCACAGTGTGGTTGAACACCTGCACTGTCTTCCTGCTCCTTCTCTTCTCTCTCCCCTTTCCTGTCTCTCTCGCTGTGTGTGCTCTTATCTGTCCATCTCTCTCTCCTCTTCTCTCACTCTGACAGTTTGTGCAGAGTATCTGAAGGGGATGTAACATTGCTTGGCAAAGGAAAAGACTTCTCAGAGGCAGAATAATAAAAAAATCTTTATCTCCTCTCAGTCAGATTCACAGCTCAGACTCACACACAGAGCTCTGGGTCCTTCAGTACTTTAACCAAACTCCTCCGTACTGAACACACAGAAGCTCATCTCCATCCTTCTCTTTATCCTGACAATCCAGAACCAGAGCACATTGAGACAATCAGTGCTGCTACATGAACAATATCAGACAGAACAGCCTGGACTCAAGTCACATGTCCCCCTTTTCTCCTTCCTCACAGCCTCTTAGAGACAGAGAAGAGCTCCTGGTTCTCCTCTCCATGAACAGGGCTCAGGGGTCACTCATCTGGCAGCTGTGGGCTCTGTTCCAGGTCAGAAGCAAGAAGCTTCTATTAACCCTTTCCAGGCCCTCCAGCCCTCCAGCATTACTGCCCTGATTCATTGTCTGTACTGTAAGTCAGCCTCCATCCCTCTGTCAGAAGTGGTTTACTGAAAATTGAGCAATATGTGTTTATCTCTTATTATTATTTTTACTGATTTAATGAACAGCAGTATTGCCACTCTCTCACGGAGTCTTATATACAGTTAAACAGAGTCTGATAACAGTTATACAGTTAATTAAATCACCAAACTGGTTGAGGAACTGAGAGCTCGAGTGGAAATAAAACCAGGAGATGCTCTTCAACCTTAAAAGCGCTTATTACAGGGACTTGTGCCCTTTCTCTTCTTCTCTAACGGAGTATGCTTTACAACGCATTAGTCTGTGAAGTAAACTATTTTTTTTTTGTTTAATAAATTGTATTCCTCGGTTTGTCGGTCTCCTTCTCCAGCTGTTATGAATCGCCTCTCTTCACAGCCTGGTGTTTTTCCTTTTGGAGATGTTACAGTATATCTGTAAGAAAAGCCCCCCGGTCTCTGGACAGGAGTCTCCTCCAGCGGAGACGCGCTCTGCTCTGTCAGAAAGAGCGCTGTGACGTCACAGACACCAGCCAGAGCGCCGGGATCAGAGAGCGAGACCGCAGGAGGAGCGCGGAGCGCACTGAGGAGAGATCTTGATCACTTATCTATCGACAACCAATTAATTCAACTAAAAAACCTTAGAATCATCAATTAACTTCACCGATTGGTGAGTACTGATTATTTTCTTTCTTTAAATTCTTTAAATATCTAGAAAAGAGTCAATACACCCTGTATCGATCAAATAACATAGTGTGTTTAGTGTTCATAATGTTCAATCCCAAATTAAAGAATGATTATTCAAATTATTGTTTAGAAATTGTATTCTAGAGCTTGAAAATTATATTCCAAGTTGATAAATTTGTGTAGGTAACAGTTTAAATGCATTTTTCCACTGTTTACAAATTATAAGTATGGTAACCACGGCGACACGTGCCACATCACTGTGCCCAGCTAGGTGTCTCGCCTTCGTCACAAAGAGTGGTTTGACGTCACGGACTAATACTAATGCGAGTGTATTCATATTTAATATTAATGAGAGTACAATCGGTAGCTTTAATAATGCTAGTGTTCATGTCAGTATTAATGGTGATTGCGCTTCTGATAGTTTTGATGCCAGTATTCATGTTAATATTAGTTATAATTATAGAGTTACTGTTAGAGTATTTACACTAGTAGTCATGTTTTAGTGATAGCATTACTGTTATTATTAGTATTAGTAGTTCAGTAGTAGTTTGTGTCAGTGATAATGATAGTGTAATTCTTAGCGATAGAGTTACTGTTTTAATGTTAGTGGCATTTGTGTTAGTGTTAGTTATACTGTATTTGTAGTTCTGAGTGTGTGTGTTTTTGTCTGTGTGTGTGTGTTGGTGTGTGTCTATAAGTATTTGTAGTCTATGTGTGTGTCTGTGAATGTGTGTCTGTGAGTGTGTGTAGTGTATGTGTGTGTGTCTGTCAGTGTGTGAATGTGTGTCTGTGAGTGTGTGAATATGTGTGGGTGGGTGTCTGTCAGTGTGATAATGTGTGTGATTGTGTGGGTGTATATCTGTCAGTGTGTGTGAGTGTGTGTGTAGGTGGGCTTGGGCTCCACTCGTGTGTCTGACAGAAGTGACCCATCAACAGGTGTTGAGGTCCAGAGTCGCCTGAGAGTGGAACCACTTTCTAGATTCCAGACCAACGTCCAGAGAGCTGTGAGTGCTCTGTTTTTATCACTATAACTAGTAATGACAGCAGTAGTAGTATTAATATCAGAATTAGTATTAGAATTTGTAGTCATGGTCATAGTAGTAGCAGCAGAAGTAACAACAGTGGTAGTTGGATTATCCAAGCACTAACTCCAGGAACTACAGTATTACACATTTATACTCTATTTTTCAGGTATGTTTTGTAAAGTGCTTTGATGTTCTGGATTAAAAGGCAAAATATAAGAAAAAATTGATTGATTGATTGACTGTGAGAGTGAAGTCTGGTCAAACTTGTTTGTCTAACTGAACTGTCCTGTCCACAGATGTCAACAGAGGTGAACAGAGAAGATGTCCAAACCCACCAGAGACTTAAGACAAGTTTGAGAGTCAGGCCCCGGACCCAGAGAGCTGTGAGTCCACTGTTGATCTTCTTCATATTGTAATTCTTCCTCTTCTTCCTCCTCCTGAAATTAAAGCTCATCACAGTAGCCATGCTCTATTGTCCTCTCTTGAAGAAGAGAAAGACTCTACCTGACAGTGTGTGCATCTGCGTGTGTGTTAGTGTGTGGGAGTATGTGTCTGTGGGTGTGTGTGCTTGTGAGTCTAGTCCAGCCTATGTCTGTAACACAACTGTGTCTGACATCCCCAGATCAGGAAGGAGGTAACAGGAGACTCAGCCAAAACAGGAGCCAGACCCAAGACCCCAAGAAAAGCAAGTCTGCATTATTATTATTATTATTATTATTATTATTATTAGTAGTAGTAGTAGTAGTAGTAGTAGTAGTAGTAGTGAGAGGGTGAGTGTGTGTGAGGTTGTGTGTGAGAGAGGGTGAGCATGTCTCAAACTCCATTCCTAGAGGGTCTGGTGCATCATCTGGTTTCCTGCCCAGAGGTCTTGGTTACAAAGTTGATCTAATTTTTTAATTAAACAAAAAATATTCTAATACTGTACCTTTATCCAGACCTTAAATATCCAACTATGCCTTGAATATTTTGAGTCTTCAACAGTGAGAGACATCAAAATATATTATTAAACACATTATTTCCACATCTTCTTATGAAAATAATTAGATTAATTGTTTAAGTGGCTAGCCCTGTTTGGAAAGAAAACCTGGAGATGCACCTGGCTCTCCAGGGATTGTGATTGGGCTTGAGACCCCTGGTCTAGCAGAACTGGCCCCTCAACAGGTCTCGACAGGGATGTTGGGGATCATGAAGCTGGATAGCTGAGGGCTGGACACTGCTTCTGGATCGAGGACGACAGGCCACTGTCATGTAGGGTCATCTTGGCCCATGATGATGATGTGTGTTTGTGTGACTGGCTGGTACAGTAACTCTGTTTTCTCCTCCCCAGCACCGCCTGGAGAAACTCGCTCAAGTCGAGAGAGGAATGGCCGAGCAGAGAGAATGGTGTCACACCGAGACCTAGGGCAGATCCCACAGGAACGTGAGTATTGGCTTTAGCAACATGGCTAGACAGCTTGTTCCACACCCCCACCCTCCTCTATGTAAAGAAAGGTGTTGATGATGACGATGGTGGACATGATGATTGTCATGATGAAGAAGGATATGGTGATGAAGATGGTGGAGATCATTTATTAGAAATGTGATGAAGATGATGGTGACGAAGTTAGTGGAGATTATAATGGTGGAGGTGTTGATGATGGTGACACAGTCATGCCTGTGTGTGGCTGTGTGTGACAGGGAAGGTGGGGTTGGATCGGGTCTGCCGCTGTCATCTGATAGGACTGTCAGAGGAAGAGGGAACAGACTCCCCCTGCGTCTCACCCCAGGCAGCCGAGAGCTGCAAGTCTGTGAGCCTGATATGTCTGTGACATCTATCGAAAGTTTGGTTTCAGCTGCAATGATGATGACTGTGATTGCTGGGAGACCAGGGGCAGGGCTTGGTCCTCCTAAAGAAGACCCTCTCAGTTTCCACTCTGTCCTCCTCATGCCCTCTCTGTGCCCCTGTCCCCTCAGGCCAGCCAGCCAATCACCAGGCAGGAGACCGAGACCCAGCTGTGGAACTACCCTAAGGGCCCGGAGAGGGATCTGCAGAAGGACAGGGCATGGACCTCCTCCTTGGCAGCCCCCATACCCCATTGCTCACCCCCTCACACCCCCCCTCACCCACCCCCTGGTACACCCGCTCACCCGGGCCTGACCCCAGCGGCCCTGTGGCGGCTCAGGGAGGGCCTGCAGGTCGAGCTGGAGGGGCTGCTCCACGAGGAGGAGATACAGGTGCGGACCTGGGCTCAGAACATGATATCATCTATCCAGCTGGACTGCCTGGCGCTGTACAATGAAGTCCTGCCTGACTTTGAATCAGAGGGTGCATACGCGGGATTGGTAAGTCCCTTAAACCTCTCCCCCTTGCTTGAATCACACTGAGGTACACAGGGGCGACTCACCTCTACAAGACACCTGCGTCATCCCACTCCCATTTCACCTCAACATGGTTCTGAGAAAATCTCCCGTCCCCAAGGGGAGAGAGACAGGAGCCGGGCTGGGCCTCCAGCCCTCTGTTTATTCAAGATTATTGCCTCAGGAGGTGGGTGAGGTGGAAGACACACTGTCTACAGATCACCACTAGGGACAGCGTAAAGCAGGGGGTGAGACTCTTGATCATGGATAAGGATAACAGTGGGATGACTCCCCCTCTCTTGACTCACTGCCTACTGATGATGTTATGTCACTCCAGCTCCTCCTCATGGTGGTGTCTGCAGTCAGGCAATTTGGAGAATTGTTGAGGGATGATGATGAATATTCACCTTTCTTGTTCTCCCAGGGCACAGGAATCATGAAGCAGGACAACTATGAGGAGGTGAAAGAGGCGCTGAAATCCTACTTCGAAAATACAATGGCCAGGTGTGACTTATCTGAGGTGGACAAGTGCTTCCGCCAGGCTAAAGCTGAGCTTGACCTTATCCTGCAGAAGTACCTGGGAGATGTTGTGGCCGAGGTCTGTGAATAGCAGGTTTATTTTGATAAAAGACATTTCTCATCCCCTTCTATTGTTGGTGTCTATTTCATGTAAAGGATTTGACTTGAAAATGAAATGTTTAATCGACTTACAGGGAGTCTTCTTTAAGATGTGTATCGGATAGCTCTCCACTGTCACTTTACTGGACTTTTGAAGTAACCAATCTACAATGAAAATATATACTGCACATCTTAAGGAACATGAAGAGAAATCCGTGTGCTGATTGTCACCAAAAATGTCACAAATTAACCGCCAAACTGTTTAACATGTCCAGCCATCTCTTCCTATTTTGCAGTGATTATAATTCTTTCAGTTTCTTCTCTTGTATTTTCCTTACTGTTTCACTGTCCCCTTTCCCCATGTGGAGATTGATCCACAGACGAAACCCTGTTTCACCATTTGTTTGTTCAAAGTCTTTGGACTGACTTGCGACTTGCGAAGCCCCAGTGGCACAATCAGTCAGTGTGCACAGCAGAGTCATGGCGATGTTGTGTGTTCACACCTCACCTGGAGCAATGGCACCTACAGATCATATACAGCTTAACATCTCATATACAGCGTTTGAGCTGTCACCAGAAAACGCCTGGTTTCGAATCCCAGTCACTGCTGAGGGACAGTCTTTTTACAATTAAGAATTTAAATTGCATACTCTTTAGATTTTTAATAATTTGAAACTGTGTATTACAGAATGTCAATCATTAAACATTAAAAAGTAGGTATATTTTATAAAAGAAAGATTGCTCTTGTGGACAAAAGTACACAACCTTCCACCTTCATCATAAATATTTTAATTATGCATAAATATTTTATGCATCAAAGTCTTTAACTTGGTAACTAACATGGGTTCTGGTTTTAACATGCTTGTTCTAACATTATTAAGCTTATATTCTGTAATTCATAAAAAGTTATAACGTTTTATCCTTTTCTAAGAATTCGTAGTAAAAACACCACTTGCTGTTATTGTAAAAAAATACATGTTGTAGTGATTTAACATCACTTGATAGTTATATTAATATGGGATTGTGTAACTAAGCAGCTAAAGTATCACAAGTGGACGTTTTGGAAACATTTTGATATTCGTTTCTTTAAAAAATAACTTCTATTGTCATTGTAGTGGTAATGAGCACTGTAATTGTCACGAAAGCTTTCTTTCCAGACCCTATGCGGATGACACAATCCGGGGTTGAGTGAGGAAACACAGGGAAAAAGTCATGCAGGATACGGGAATAAAAACAGGGGGGCGTGTCCATGGAGTGCTGGTGGTCGGGGAAGGTGTAGCGAGGCAAACAATCCGGGGACGAGTCCAAAGAGAAGTCCACAAACAAGGCAAAAGTCCATGGCCAGGAGATCCATCCAAGACAGGAGATTAAAAACCAGAACCGGGTCGGGACCGGCAAGGGGAACAGGAACAGAAACTTAAAACTATGACGGAGCCAGACACATCCAGGACCCGGGCTCGCATGATACAGGAACCAATGCGGAGCCCAGATTGGCGTCTGCGTCTGGCTTATAAGGGGGAACTAAAAAGGGGCTGGAACAAGGGACAGGTGTGGGGAATAAGGCAAACAAGGAAGGGCTGGAGCGCCCTTCAGAGGAGGGGTTTGCGATCATGACAGTAATGTACCTAGGCGCACCTAGGCGCGATCAGAGCCGAATGCATAAAGATAGTCCACTATTATTATAGTCTACTACTACTATAGTCCACTATAGCTTATTGTGAACATGATGTGTCTTTTTCAGGTTTACACCTGAATTGAGAAAATCTATATTTTGTCTTCATCCAAATGTCATCAGCCAGTAATCAGCCAACAATTAAACTTGGAATTAAAACCAAAATTTAACTGTACTATATAGTAAACCACCTGGGATTGAACCCAGTCTGTCACGTCATTCAACAGGAAACCAGCTGGCTGGGCTAAAGGAGATCTCAGCCCAAGTGCCTGATTTGCTCTGGGATGTTGTGTCTGGCAAAATTGGCTCCTGCGTGTGAATTTGGATTAATTATTATACATAATGGTTTTGTTTTTAAGCATTTCTTAATGGAAATCTTTAAGTTAATCAAGGGAGGGTGGAATGGTTATTTTGTTTTACAATTGCCAGTAATTGGAGAACAGCCTATCAACCAGATGGCCAAACGATTTAATTTTTTTTTTAATTAAATAAAAAATAAGATACAATGACATGTCCATGCCTAACATCGCATGACTTTAAAATCTGTAAAAAACTGGTTTAGTTAAAAACCACTTAAATGGGTGATTTTTCATCTTCGTGATCAGCCTTGAACCTTTGTGTTAGCTTTAAGATTTTTACTTTTTAATTAAATGTTTAAAATACTCGAATTTCATAAACGTAACACATGTTTCATACAGAAAAAAAAATCACATTCTCTTCTCTTCCTGTTATGTAGGACACATCAGCTGGTCTTTTTTCCCCAGTCAGAGGCTGTGAAAATACTGCGCCCCATCAAAGACGGGGGGAGAAGCAGCACAGCCTGAGCTTTCGCAGTGCAAATGGCACCAATCGCGTCTACATTTATTATTTAGTTTTTAAAATTAAACAACATCAATCATTGTCTTTGTCTTCTAAGTTCCTGAATTAACTTTAAGCATAGCTTTCTCACCATTTAGATTTATTTTTCATACCATCGTTAATCAAAGCAAGAGCCTATTGTACTTCACACACGTGGAAAGATTAGATTGTAATCTGTTGTCATAACAATCAGAAATAAAATAGTATGTGATATTTGTGTAGATGAAATGTTTCTAAAATTTATTTTTTTAATTAAAAATGATTAAAATGTATAATTTTTTCATGTGTAATGTCATTAGAAAGTACAATAAGCCCCTGTTTTGTTTAACGATCGTTTAAAAAATAAAACGAACTGGTGAGAAAGCTATGTTTAATAATAAAATATTTCAAGTTAAAATAAATTATTTACATTCTATTTTTAAGTTTTAAAGGCAGGCGCACTCAGAGCCATAAACACTGCGCTGCAGAATGGTGTCCTTATGGCACCCTCCTTTTCTCTGAGCTCAGTGGGTGCACCGTTTTCTCAATCTCCTGCTAATTCATTTCACACCACGGGAAAACAGGAGAATGTGAAGAAATTTGTGTTGCGTTTACAATATTAAAGTCTTTAATTAAAAAAATGTTTAATTAAAAAGTTTAAAAAATGTACAGCTTGCACAAAGATTCTAAGCTGATCACACAAAATATTTTTTTTTTCGTATTTTTTTCCTAAACCAGTATTTATGGGTTTTAAAACCATGCAATGTCTATTTGAGACATACACTTTAATGTTTCCTATTTTTGATTTTCTTAAAAATTAAAAGAATCGGTTGCCCATCGTGCCACACAATATTATGTTACATTTTTAGGTTTTTGAGAGACTTCAGCATGCTTCAAGTGATGCATAAAAAATATACCATAATGTCTTCTCGCGTTATCACTTGCACCTGGAATCCGCTTTATTCAAACTAGGATTTCTAAAACTGCAACCAGGTACTAGATATTGTTTAAATTAAAGCTGTGAAATTTTTCACAAATCACGATCTTTAAAACTGTAGGTTGCAGGCTCTGTCATTTTTTCACAAAATTATCGACATCTGAAACATTGTGTCTCCTACACGAGTATTTTAATAAGCGAAACTTATGAAAACCGAAGAAAAAAATGACTCTAAAAAAGATACAAGAAGCTTGAAATTATTATTATTAAATTAATACTGTTAATAATGACCAGACACATATATAGTTTCAGTGGTATTTTTAATTTGTTATTCTCGATTCTAATTACAATATATACAACTTTGTTTTAAGGCTTGAGGCATCTGTTAAACTGCCCAACTGAATAAAGTGTTTTGAATCAAATCGGTTGAACAGTTGACAGTATTCCCGTTTGATAATTCACGTTTTTATTTCATTATTAATATTAATTAACATTGAATATGTTATGATGAATATATATATAAATATGTTAATATAGTGTACATAATACTTACTATTTTATTTTTTTAAGTATTTGTTAGAAGAAAAACTTGTCCCGTAAGCAGGTATTGAACTTGGATTGTCAAGGGCTGCTCGAAAACACAGCTGAGACGAACAGTTTTAAAATGTTTTGAAAGTAATCATGCGCGATTGAGTCAAATTAAAAATAAACCATGTTTACAAAGAATGTGGATGACAGTAAATTAATATCATTATTAATTTCTTTAGATAAGCGATTCCATCGATAACGAGTGCAAGTTTTCATAGGAAAGGTTAATCACTTAACTCAGTTAACTTTGAATGTGTTTTGATATTTATAAATACCAACAAATTCAATATAGTGTCAATAATATTTACTTTTGTAGTTTTTCAAATAAATTTTTATTTGTTAAAAGAAAACTCATGGCAAGAGCTGGGTTCAATCCCCCAACTTCCAGCGTGCAAGTTAGATGCCTAAGCCATTATACCACCACACCGCTTGATAGTTTAAGCTATAACTGAATGAGGGGTTTCCAAGGGGATGAATGAGTCAAATTGATGAAGCTGTTTACAAAGAAAGTCTACTACTGTAATAATTTGAGCTATATGAATAGAATTATATCGTTATTAATTTATTTAGATACACGATTCCAGATTATATTCCCTATTAATCAAATTATAAAAAGTATGTGTTTTTTAACTGTGATAACGAGAGCAATTATTCATAGAAAAGGTTAAACTTTTTATGAAGTATATAAACTTAATACAGTCAGAAGTACGTAAAAACTTCTCAAAAATAACCACAGTATGTAACGGAATGAAAGATTTTGATGCTTAAAATTTTTATACTGGTTTCACACAATCATTTCACTAACAACCAATGCATCACGAGTGCTGCCTGTCGGTCATTTTGGCTAGCCAATCACTTACTGCGGTACAACGCTGTGATCTGTAGATACTTTCACGCAGTACAGGGTTGTACTGTACATTTTAAATGCATGTATCTGTATATATAAAAATAATAAAAGCCAACCACTTTATCATAATATTCTCACTGAGAGGAAGGAATTAGTGTAAATAGTTTAAACACTATTACAAATGATAATAAGTGCAGCTTTATGATAACCCTAAGAAAATACTATTATATTGCATATACCTAGAATACAAAATTAAGGAAAAGTAAAAGTATCATTTAAAAGAAAAAATGAGAAAATCATTAGTTAATGAACTATTAGAATACAATATATATAATATTTCTGAGTACATGATTATGTAAAGCTAAAAACTACTTATTATGTTGAAAGAACTGCAAAAACACAATGATATGCATACAATGCATGGGATAGTAAAAAAATAAAACTTTTCTGACCTTTGGAATTGAAATTATACAACAACTAAAAATTAGAGGTATATTTACTATAGCTGGAACAAACTTTATATCGTAAAGATAAGAGACAGGTGAGTTTATAAAGAACAACATGAAAGTGAAGCTCCCAGGATTCATAGGAAGGCATACAGCAACTTAAACCCTTTATCAAACTAGGTGAAGCCTAGACAAAGAAGAACCAAAGCCATGAAATAAGACTTTTGTCATGGTCTAACACAACGTAAGAATAAATTTAGACTAAATATTTACTATTTTACAGGAGAATTATACTGTAATACTATTTCTCAAGAAACCGAGAGAGAATTCACGTGCAGTATCATTTTGCTTAAAGTTGAACTGAGTAAAAACAATACAGTTGCATTGTAAACTTGCATGTACAATACACTATTTCAAGTCTGAACTATAGTACAACTCACTGCTCTGTGACTCCTTGCATCTCTACACTATAACTTCCATCGAAAATATATTTTATCAGCAGCATGCAATTGATACTTACAATATTTTGTTTAATACTGTAATGGGGATGTAAGAACTACATTTAGCGATAACACTGCTGATATTGATGGAGTTGAAATGTATGATGTATTTATTGACAGCTATATCTGAGCCGATAATGAATAAAATACCTCCTGTAAAGTGTTAGGATTCATAGCAAGCCATATTTCTCCCCCCTGTTGTAACAGAAGAAATAAGGTTCTTGATCCCGAGATGAAGTAAAACAGATGAGTTTATTGCATGCAAGGAACAATAAAGCCGAAGTCTTGTTTCCCGCAAGAAACAACAAAACCGAAGTATTGTTCCCCGTACTGGTACAAACTTTTGGGTTATATAGTGTTTTCTTCTCCGTTTCTGACGTCACTCGGTCTGATGGTAAAGAGGGGGGTTCATGGTATTTGGCCAGTTTACGATGTTCTGGACAAATGGTCAGTTTAAGATTACACCCAGGGGGGTTCCTAGCTTGCATCTGCAATCCTTATCAGTTAACCCCCTTTTCTGCCATAAACCCCAGCTTGTGACTTAGAAGTCTAAACCCCCTACAGAAAGGATTAAATTCAAACCCCCGTCTTCTTTAGTAAATCTTTCCATGACCGACCAACGGACCACGAATGCCCCTGTCAGTCAACCAATCACGTACCGCGGTATTTTGCGTCATCGCGCGTCACTTTGAATGGCTGCATCTGTACACCTACACACTCACACACATTTACACCCACAGACACTACACACACTCACAGACACAACACACATTATACACCCAATCAGACACTCACACACTCACAGATACACACCCACACACTTACTCACACACATTCACAGACACACAAATAAACACTATATACACACATAGACACCGCATACACTCTTAGGTACAGATGCACTATAACTAATACTAATGCAATAGTGCTAATATTACAACAGCAACACTAACACAGTAACACAATAACACCAAAACTTACACTATCATTGTTACTAACACTAACACTGACAAAAACTACTACTAGACTAATAATACTTATAATTACAGTAATACTGTCATGAAAACTAACATGATGATGATACTCTGACACTAACAGTATAATTATCACTAATATTAACATGAATACTAGCATTAAAACTCTATCATCACAATCTCTCACATGTTTACTTATATTATTAGTAAAACTACCAGATACACTCTCACTAATATTAATATGAATACTTGCATTCATACTAAAACTATCAGTAATGCTATCATCATTAATACTCACATAGACACATAGACACTACACACACTGACAGACATACCCACACATACACTTACAAATATAAAACTACATACTGACAGACACCACACATTCACAGACACACACCATACAAACACATTCACAGGCATGCATTCACACACAGATACCACAAACACACTTATCTACAGATACAAGATGACTAACACAAATAGAAATACTACTAATATTACAACAGTAAGACTTTCACTAACACTGACACAAACTACTAATAATAACAGTAATGATATTACTAAAACTAACATTACTACTAGTGTTAATACTCTAACAGTAACACTATAATTATAATTAATATTAACATGAAAATGAACATTAAAACTAAAACTATCAGTAGCGTTATTGTCATTAATACTCACATGAACACTAGCATTAAAACTACCAGTTGTGCTCTCATTAATATTAACATGAAGACACTGGTATTAGTATTAGTTGCTGCCCGTGACGTCACACCGTTCTCTGTGACAAATGCGAGACACCTAGACACGCGCAGTGACGGGGCGCCTGTCGCCGTGGTTACCATTCTTATGATTTTTAAACACTGGAAAATGCATTTAAACTGTTACCTACATTCATTTATCAACTTGGAATATATTTTTCCTGCTCTGGGATACAGTAATAATCATTGTTTAATTTTGGATTAACCATTATTAAAATATAACGCACAATTGTAATTGATTGATACAGTCTTTATTGACTGTTTTCTAGATATTCAAAGAGGGTCAAGAAAAGAATCAGTACTCACCAATCGGTGAAGTTAATAGTTTATTCTACGGTTCTTCAGTTTAATTAATTGGTTGTGGATAGATAAGTGATCAATAACTCTCCTTCGTGATCTCAGCGCTCCTCCCGCGGTCTCGCTCTCTGATCCCGGCGCTCTGGCTGGTGTCTGTGACATCACAGCACTCTTTCTGACAGAGCAGAGCGCGTCTCCGCTGGAGGAGACTCCTGTCCGGAGCCCGGGGGCTTTTCTTACAGATATAACACCCCCCCAAAAAAAGAACACACCGGGCTGTGAAGAGAAGTGATTTATAACAGTTGGAGGAGGAGAGTGACAAACCAAGGAATGAAATTCATTAAACAGGAAAAAAAATAGTTTACTTCGCAGATTAATGTGTTACAAAGCGTACCCATGTGGAGCAGTAGAGAACGAGCACAAGTCCCTGTAATAAGCGCTTTTAAATGTTTTAAACGAATCATCAGAGTACAGGAATCAGGAGGAACAGACTCCTGATCCTGGAGGTTAAATTGGGTATCCTGGTTTTATTTCCAGCCAGCTCTCAATTTCATAGGTAGTCTGATGGTTTAAATTAACTGTGTAACTGTTACAATAATTAATCTAATTGTAAATTTATAAGACTGTTAGACACTTGTGAGAGCAGCTGAATCCCAGGGCTGGTGTGGAATCTTCTGTGTGATCTGAGTTCCACTGCTCAGAGCTACAGACTGGTCAACTAGTCACTATTGTAGACATGAACATCGGATCATCAACTACTAATAATCAATATACTGATCAGAGTGTCAATACTGGTGTTTATTACATAAATACTAAGATAATTCCACACTCATGTGTGTTATAAAACATTTATAAAACATGTTTGGAGGCTGACATACAGTAAAGAAAGTACAGTAATATTGAATGGCTGGAGGTCCTGGAAAGGGTTAATAGAAGCTTCTTGCTTCTGACCTGGAACAGAGCCCACAGCTGCCAGATCAGTGACCCCTGAGCCCAGTTCACAGAGAGGAGAACCAGGAGCTCTTCTCTGTCTCTAAGAGGCTGTGAGGAAGGAGAAAAGGGGGAGATGTGACTTGAGCTGTTCTGTCTGATATTGTTCATGTAGCAGCACTGATTGTCTGAATATACTCTTGTTCTGGGTTGTCAGGATAGAGAACAGTATGGAGATGAGCTTCTGTCCGAGTGTGAGTCTGAGCTGTGAATCTGACTGAGAAGAGAATAATGATTTTTTATTCTGCGTCTGAGAATTTTTCTTCTTTGCCAAGTGGTGTTACATCCCCTTCAGATACTCTGCACAGTCTGCCAGAGTGAGAGAAGAGGAGATAGAGATGGACAGATAAGAGCACACGCAGAGAGAGATATACATCTTGATTTACTTTGAAACAAGTGTTAATTTCCTTTCTGGAACAAGCTGTTTCTTAATTTCAAGAAAGTCATACAACGTCAGAAAAATAAAGTACAAGTCTTGCTTATCAGAAACACTGCAAGAAAATGCCAGTGATTTTTTTTTCTCCTTTTAACGAAAAGTGGAGAAAAACAACTGCAGTGCATCTCCGTCGGCTTGATTTAGCGTAATACAAGTATTCACTTCCTTTTCTGGAAATTACAACCTATGAAAGATTAAATAAAGTTCTTGGTTATTCTTGGTCAGTGCAGAAGAAATACTGCTGGCTGTCAGGAAAACGCCAGTATTTAATTTTCTTTAACTACAAACGTGTGAATGGTGAAAAGCAACAGGAGTGTGTCTATGTACAGCTGTTAAATAAAGGGCTGGTGGTTCAAGCCCACTCAGGGATGCGCTAAGATTTGTTCCTACAGATGCAGCCATTCAAAGTGCGCGGTACAGACACGTACCGCATGTAATTGGCTGCGGTTTCGCGTATCATGACGCAAGATGACGCGGTACGTGATTGGTTGATCGACAGGGGCACTCGTGGTCCGTTGGTCTGTCGTAGAAAGACTTACTGTAAACGTCTTTACTGTGCCCATTGTAGATATTAAATTTTACCACTGAAGGGAAATCTTAGTAGCTGAGCAATAAAAAGAATAGGAGCATACTGTAACGCGTGTGAAGGCCATAAACGATATTAATTTTGGAACATAAACATACAGTATATAGCTGGTCTTGGTACTTTAAAGAAAAAAATACACACCAGTATTCCATTTCTCCCTAAACATTTTAAGCTTCGAAGTCTTTAACTAACGTGGTACCGGAGTCAACAAGCATACTTTTAGAATTTGATTAATAGGGAATATAATATGGAATCGCGTATCTAAAGAATTTAATAACGGTATGATTATATTCGTGTACTGCGACAGGGCTGTGTAGGGCTGTTTCGCCTCCCTGTTCATGCAAGTTGTCTTGTAGCCTACTGGTCTAGGTGCGTGACTAACAACGCACAGGTTGTGTGTTTGAATCCAGCTGGTGCTAGACTTTGCTTTTAACAAACATTTCTTCGAAAAAATAGAATAGCGATATTATGGACAATCAATTGACTTTTATATTTCAAAATATCGCAACATGATCGATTCTAAGTCATTTTTGATAACAATGAATAGTCACCTTCTTCCCTTCTGACAGCGGTTCCTGCTTCTATTGTGTGTGTGTGTGTGCAACAGAGTAAATTTTTATAGAGAAATGGAGGCTGGACAGTATGCATTACAATATAAACATTTATATTGATTTAAATCGTGTTCTGATTTAAATCGCAAACGCGTGTTTAATTATGTGTTTTTTAATCATAATCAGGCTAATGCATTTCTACATTTTCTGTATGAACCAGCTTAGAGGTTCATACAGAAAGACAGCTTGTGTTTAAATTGAGTGTAAGGTAATTTATGCTTCTAAAGTCATGGTCAGCATTTATTATTGTACTGTGCTGTAAACTTTTTCTGTGCCTAGTCACATTATTTTATAGCGTTTTTATTGCGTTATTAAATCCGGTGGCGCTGTGTGTAAGTTTCCTGACTCCCATGTCACATGGTCTGTGATTGAATCCCATGGAACTATGACTTTATTTTTTAACAAACATTTCTTTGAAAAAATGAAACGTTTCCCTTGGTCAGAGATTAAATAAAACCTCACTCGCACCAAACAAATTTATATTTCTAAATATCACAACATGATCGAATTTAAGTCTTTTTAATAACAATGAATAGTCACCTATGCGTTACAAAATATACATTTATATTGATTTGAATCGCGTTTTGATTTAAATCGTAAACACGTGTTTAAATATATGTGTTTAAAGGCGATATACTGTATAAAAGCGCTGATTCCTATGGAGTGTGTTCCGCCGGGGATTCAAAAAAATTATTTTAAATAGGCTGATAAAGCTTAGACTACTGTAACTGTATTCTAGCCTGTATTACAACAGAACATTGGACAATGTAACGTAAATTGCAAAAATGCACTTGGAATCTGTCCAAGCAGACACAAAAATTATTTAAACTGCGACACTGATCATTCATCTCTAAATAAACTTTATTTTATATAGCGTTTTAAGCAAATAGGTAATTAGATTGCTCATAAACCTAATCGCTTTTTCTACATAAACACAGCGTGATTGCTCTCTGAAAATGCTTTTCCTTTATATTTACAGTAGGCTCAGATTTCAACTATAGATCGTATTATTATAAACTTTCTTGGAAAAATGTCTTTTATGTAAACCATGTTTGCTATTAATTCATTTAGGGCTAAAATACATTCATTGTCTTCCAATCGAGTCGAGTTGACATTGGAAGCTTGCCACACCCGGACTGTTAAACCAACACATTAGCACGTCAAAGCCCATTGAGGGTATTGAGCCAGTATTGGCTTTAGTATTCCCCCCCTCTCCCCTCAATTCAATTCAATTGAAGGTGTTTTATTTGCATGACAGATGGGTACAAGCAGTGTTGGGTATGTATATTGTAACGCTTACGGCCGACAGGCACTGTGTAAGAGCCGGTGTACCAGAGCAGCGCACCGAGGGAGCGTCTGCATTTATAACTTAGTTTTTAAAATTAGTCAAGCAATATGAAGCATCTCCTTTTACTTTTAAGTCCCTTAAATACATTGAGCACAGCTTTCTCACCACTTAAGATTGCTTTTGATACCATCCTTACACAAAGCAGAAGGGAAATCTTCTGCCCCTTATGCAAAACCAAACCCTCCTCCCATCCCAGTTTACCCTCTTTATCATCCTCAAAATCTACCTCGATTTTCAACTTAAAGCATTACTGCTTACTGGGTTTTTGAGGGGGAGGTGTCTTTCGCTGGAAATCTCGCCTGCTTCCACTACTCAACCCCCTCTCTGCCGGAGTGCTGGCTGTGACGAATTAAACCGGTTAAATCAGAACACGATTTAAATCAATATAAATGTTTATATTGTAACGCATACTGTCCAGCCTCCATTTCTCTATAAAAATTTACTCTGTTGCACACACACACACACAATAGAAGCAGGAACCGCTGTCATAAGGGAAGAAGGTGACTATTCATTGTTATCAAAAATGACTTAGAATCGATCATGTTGCGATATTTTGAAATATAAAAGTCAATTGATTGTCCATAATATCGCTATTCTATTTTTTCGAAGAAATGTCTGTTATGTTAAATCCACTAGATGGTGCTGCCTCTTAGCTCGCGGTGTATCTTACTTCCTGTCAGTTGAGTTCAGCGTTTTGCGCATGGGCAGAAGGGACTAGGAAGTAGTGAGTTACTGTTAAAAAGAACCCTGAATTTCTGCAGAGAGTTGTAACAGTGAATACTGTGTTGTTTCCCTATTTACACCCTACAGATGCAGCCATTCAAAATGGGTGAGGTATTTCGCGGCATACCCCGGTGGGCGTGTCACAGTATCACGCGGTATCACGCATTTCACGTGTGTCACGTGACTAACTATCCGACGTCGCCTTGTAAAACCGCCAGGGGGAGCTTAACCTCTCATGTACAGCATTTGAGCCTTTAATTTTGAACTGTGTATTACAGCATGTTAATCATCAGTCATTAAAATGTTGGTATATATTATGAAAGCAAGATTGCTCAGTTGGACAGAAGTACACAACCTACCTTTATCAGAAATATTTATGCATCAAAGCCTTTACTGAAGATATTACTAATAGTATTAATAATGGATGACTTTGGACAAGCTGTATACTCAAAGTATAATTTCTTTAGCACATTTGTACAAGCACTTGGAATCTGTCCAAGCCATACTTTGTCAGGCATTTTGTTTTACTTCAACGGGGCATAAAAACTTCCTTGCTTTTAACAGGGCGTTTCATAATTTCTAGCTACGAAAATGATTTAAAATGCGACACCTATCATTCAACTAGAGCTTAAAATATCACAAGGAAAAATACACACCGGTATTCCATTTCTCCCTAAACATTGTAAGCTTCGAAGTCTTTAACTAACGTGATACCGGAGTCAACAAGCATACTTTTAGAATTTGATTAAAAGGGAATATAATATGGAATCGCGTATCTAAAGAATTTAATAACGGTATGATTATATCCGTGTACTGCGGCAGGACTGTGTAAGGCTGTTTCGCCTACCTGAACATGCGAGCTGTCTTGTAGCCTACTGGTCTAGGTGCGTGACTTCCAACTGGTAGGTTGTGTGTTCGAATCCAGCTGGTGCTGGACTTTTATTTTAACAAACATTTCTTCGAAAAAATAGGTAAGCGATATTATGGACAATCAATTGACTTTTATATTTCAAAATATCGCAACATGATCGATATTTGCGATATTTTGAATATATCTTCCCTTCTGACAGTGGTTCCTGCTTCTATTGTGTGTGTGTGTGCAACAGTAAATTGTTATAGAGAAATGGAGGCGGGACAGTATGCGTTACAATATAAACATTTATATTGATTTAAATCGTGTTCTGATTTAAATCGCAAACGCGTGTTTAATTATGTGTTTTTTAATCATGATCAGGCTAATGCATTTCTACATTTTCTGTATGAACCAGCTTAGAGGTTCATACAGAAAGACAGCTTGTGTTTAAATTGAGTGTAAGGTAATTTATGCTTCTAAAGTCATGGTCAGTATTGTTGTACTGTGCTGTACTGTGTCACATTATTTTATAGCGTTTTTATTGCGTTATTAAATCCGGTGGCGCTGTGTTAGTTTCCTGACTCACATTATTTAAACTGCGACACTGATCATTCATCTCTAAATAAACTTTATTTTATATAGCATTTTAAGCGAATAGGTAATTAGATTGCTCATAAACCTAATCACTTTTTCTTCATAAACACAGCGTGATTGCTCTTTGAAAATGCTTTTCCTTTATTTTTAAAGTAGGCTCAGATTTCAACTATAGATCGTATTATTATAAACTTTCTTGGAAAAATGTATTTTATGTAAACCATGTTTGCTATTAATTCATTTAGGGCTAAAATACGTTCATTGTCTTCTAATCGAGTCGAGTTGACATTGGAAGCCTGCCACACCCGGACCGTTAACGCATTAGCACGTCAAAGCCCATTGAGCCAGTATTGGCTTTAGTATCCCCCCCTTCTCCCCTCAATTCAATTCAATTCAAGGTGTTTTATTTACATGACAGATGGGTACAAGCAGTGTTGGGTACTGTATGTATATTGTAACGCTTACGGCAGACAGGCACTGTGTAGGAGCCGACGCACCAGAGCAGCGCCTGCAATTTTTATATTTATAACTTAGTTTTTAAAATTAGTCAAGCAATACGAAGCATCTCCTTTTACTTAGTGCCTGAGCATACTGCAACGCGTGTGAAGCCCATAAACGATATTAATTTTGGAACTTAAACATACAGTATATGGCTGGTCTCGGTACTTTAAAGAAAACATACACACCAGTATTCCATTTCTCCCTAAACATTTTAAGCATCGAAGTCTTTAACTAACGCGATACCGGAGTCAACAAGCATACTTTTAGAATTTGATTAAAAGGGAATATAATATGGAATCGCGTATCTACAGAATTTAAAGACCAGACAATCGCAAACTCGTTTTCAATAAAATTATTTTATTCATTCAGCAGTTTGTGAGAGGGACATCCAGCAGGGAGAGACACACACACCGGTTTTCATTGACAACATTGTTTTTTTTTCAATTCCTCTTGTCTAACAGGAATGTTTTGTTTGTGGACAGACTGTTAGACAAGAGGAAAAGACTGCCTCCTCCTACGAAGCATTTCGTTGATCCGATCACGAATTCTTTTCCAGTCGTACGCAGCAAGGGTTGAGAATCTCCGATTCACCATCGTACTAATGGTTTCCCGGAGATTGGGTTAAAAAAAACAAAAAACATACTAACAACTGTGCCATCCTACTCCTTAGTTAATACATTTTATTATTCATAAACAGTTAACATTGTTAGCAAAATATTTTGAATTATATTTAACCCTATTTTTTCTTTAGTTTTGTATTTAACTTATTATATGATAGTCAGACTTAATGTATATTTGAACAATGAAAATATATTTTTACAAGATTTTACATTAAGCACTTAAAATTAATATGGTTAATAATAGTAAACTGTAACATGCTGTAACAAGATCGGTTACAAGAAGAAAATGCTTTCAGAGAAAATGTTTCAACCAAACTTATTCCCACACACCCCGCCCCCACTACCATTAGAATATACACAAACATTTTAGCGTTTCATTCTGAGCAGAAGACTCTCACACCTGAAGAGTGCTGGCTGTGACGAATTAAACCGGTTTTACAGGTTTCAATCACAGACCATGTGACATGGGACTCAGTAAACTACGGTAACACCGTATTTGATAACGCTTTAAAAACGCTATAAAATAATGTGACTTGGCACAGAACAAGTTTACAACACAGTACAAAGATAAATGCTGACCATGACTTTAGAAGCATAAATTGCCTTACACTCAATTTAAACACAAGCTGTCTTTAGCCCTCTAAGCTGGTTCATACAGAAATGTAGAGATCTAGGCTCAGAACACACAGCTTCATTAGCGAATACATATGCAGGACAACTGGAGAAGACGTTTTACAGAGGATGGATTTTTAGAAACATCCCATCAGACATCCCATCATATTCACAACGTGAAATCTAGAAAATAATATTACGTAACCAAAATCCGCAATATGGAAACAGAACCTGTGTAATTGTTGATAGATGATGTACTCGTAACATTTTTTCAAGACGAACTACAACATTTAAAAAATGACTTGTATGTACTTGATATCTCTAATCAATCCACGGGTCCCAGCACAAAACGAAAGTAAAACGCATACCGTTTCTCGCTTCTTATTGCTCAAAAGTAATTTGACCGTATGAAATGCATAATATAAACCTAGAAACATATACGTGAGCAGTACTTAAGCACTGTAGTATCGGTGTTAAGACATACCTCTCAAATACTGTAAATCAAGTTAAAAATATCTCAAGACCGATTCTGGTCGTAATGAAACCATGCAAGGGAGTTTTTATGTCCGTTGCAGTTCTTTTGCAACATGAATATAATTATATCGTTATTAATTTCTTGAGATACGCGATTCCATATTATATTCCCTTTTAATCAAATTCTAAAAGTATGCTTGTTGACTCCGGTATCACGTTAGTTAAAGACTTCGAAGCTTACAATGTTTAGGGAGAAATGGAATACCGGTGTGTATTTTTTTCTTTAAAGTACCGAGACCAGCCATATACTGTATGTTTATGTTAAGATTTCCCTTCAGTGGTAAAATTAGATATGAATATTCAATACTTAAACGGGCACAGTTAAGACATTAAATATACATGTACATATTGTATACAGTACAGTTTGCATACGGTAATATGTTTATGTTACGCGATTAAAAAATAAATAAATAAAACTGGAAGGTCCAGCACCACCATTATGTTTATATGGTTGTTTTTGTTGGTTGGTTGTTATTATGGTTATTAATAATTCGATCTATAGTTGTAATCTGAGCCTAAATAAAAAGAAAAAGCAAGTGATTAGGTTTATGAGCAATCTAATTACTTATTCGTTTAAAACGCTATATAAAATAAAGTTTATTATTAATTTGCTGGACAGAGCGGTGAACATTATTATGCATAAGACAAAGATAACGATCCTGATCAGTTTAGAAATCTGTGTACGCTGTAAGGTTTTTACTTCTTAAACTTTTAAAATACACGTTTTGAATGGAAAGAATCCTCTTCCTGGTATAGCACGCCAGCACGTCTTTTTTCTCCAATCAGAGGGGTGTCAGATGGTGTCAGCCAATCACCATTCTGCGTTGGGTAGCAACGGGTGACTGTTCTCAGGCGGAAGATGTAAACAGCTTAATGTTCGTGTTAAATATTTTTTTTTAATTAAAATTCATTCTATACAGCAATCGCATATTTGGGTACCGTTTCATAAAACTTTCATGCTTAAAATGTTTAGGGAGAAATGGAAGACTGGTGTGTATTTTTTCTTTAAACTACCAAGACCAGCCATACACAGTACAGTTTACATACATACAGTAATGTTTTAAATTAATATCGTTTATGACCTTCAGATGCGTTATGCTCCTCTTCTTTTTATGCTCAGCTACTAAAATTTCCCTTTAGTGGTAAAATCCATATAAATATTCAAAACTAAGTGGATTAAAATGTGCACAGTAAAGACATTAAATGATTCAATCTTTGCACTACCAACCAATGCACCACGAGTGCCCCTGTCGGTCATTTTGGCCAGCCAATCACTTGCCCTGCGGTATGCTCCGGTGCCCCGCGGTGGCTTGTGGGTAGGTTACCGTACCGCGGGTTTTTACCGCGCATTTTGAATGGCTGCATCTGTAAATAAGGTCTCAAATCAAAATTATTAACAAGTATAAAGGGGTATTTCATAGGATTGAGACAAGATTAGAAAGATGGATATTAGATTTTAACTGAGTGCACTGAGGCCGTAGCCAGTTTCTAGACATCTACTCGGGTTAGGAATATCTGTTTACTGAATTGTAAGTAATGTGTTTCACAGGTTCCTTGTATTTTATGTTCCTTTATTCTTTACAGAGACTTATGTTTAGCTGTGAAATGGGTATAGCACCGTTTGTTAAGTGTATGCAATTGTAAGTATTGTAACGCTTACGGCCGACAGGCACTGTGTAAGAGCCGGCGTACCAGAGCAGGTGATGTCATTGCCCTTCCCTGTGATAGCAGGACTACAGCTAGTGGGCTGTGGGGAGATCTCTATTCAACTCACAGGGCTGGGTCACTGCAGAGAGATGTGGGAGTCCTGGGTTCAAGCCCCCAACGGTGGGGGGCCGACCTAATGTGGCAAGGGCCCCCGTTGCGTTACAGTATTATACTAATTATCGTTGTAATGTACTTCTCGGTGAGGGTAGAACTTTGAGCGGCCTATTTCTGCACGCGCTGCGTGGTGAGTTGTTTAAACTTCAACTGTAACTTATATTTTGTTCAGTTTAGATGCGATTTTGTAACGGTCAGATGGAATGTTGAAACCGTAAAACTAAAATGTGTTTTTTATGTTTTCCTTCATGGTAGAAAGAGCCACTACTGTATTTTGTGTGGGTAAAAATATCGTTATATGTAATTTCTTTTGTTTTTTTATTTTCCAAACTAACAAAACAGATCAGACACCATACTCACCTGGAAATAAAGAAACCCAAAAATATATTTGTGTCCTTTGCTGGTTATTCTTTGCCAGGCTACATAAATATTGATTTATTAATACCTCATATTGTATTTCGGTATTACAGGTATTACAGGAGTAATTTGAGCCTGGTGTTTTCAACCACGCCTGTTTTAAATAAGTTCATGGAGGCAGGTAGTTCGCTCTTAGTGTAACCCTGTCTGAACACTTCACCATAGCTGGCAGTAGATACTAGTTACGAAATACAATTCCAATAAACCCCCTGGGAGACTTCCTGGGGGCGTCTGCACTGCAAGTCCCACACAGCCTGGCCGTGATGACGTCACGTAGGTCCCTTCCTGTGCTGGCTGCAGTCGGAGACGCACGCCGAGAATAGTCACACAAGATCATGTTTTTTAAAGGATTATTTTCTAAAAAGTTAGTTCAAATATAGGGGTGTTTCCACAGGTTCTTGCATTACAGGGGTAACTGCAGCTGGTATCACGGATCTTCCTCTCAGCCTCATACATCTTTACACTCATTATAGGTGATGTTACACTGTCCTGTTTAAAAACTGTCACACTCTGTAACACACACAGGACTGAACAGGACAATTCCCCACAATGCAACTACACTTCACTGAACTCACAATACTGTTACACACCAGTGTGTTTTTCTTTTATCACTCCACGCTTCTGAAAGCTTCTTCAATTAACCCTTTATATACTTCATAAATACAAGTATGAATAATTTTGCACAGAAACAGGGGAACTGGCTCCATTACTGGAGACTTTGAAACCAAACAAACTCTCTCTGACCGCTGGACGGTTTCTCACTTGTGACCCCAAACAGCTGGCAAAGGTAGTAGCTCAGACAGGTACTGAGGTGCCAAGCCCTGCTTGTATGTAAGCATGAGGATTTAGAAGTTGACAAGAAACGTGACAGGAAGCCAGTGCAGGGACAGTAATGTGATCACTTGCACTAGGCCGGGTCAGGATTCTGGCTGCCAAATTCTGGTCATACTGAAGTTTGTTCAGTGTGGATTTAAATACCCCGGCATTACTGCAATCAATATGAGAGAAGACAAAAGCGTTGACCAGCTTTTCAGCAACAAAGGCAAAATAAAACATAGTGTGGTGGTATATCTGAGATGGAAGAACAATGTGTTTACAATATTCTGCACCTGAGAGCCAAAAATCAAGCAAGGATTGGATATAACCCTAATGTTCCAGTACTGTACAATCCACAGGGTTACTGCACTGGCTCTACAGAGTTCATGGGCCTTGTCTTGTGGCAGTTTGTAAAGGAAATTGTAAGTCATGAAGGTTTTTATATCAGAAATGCAGTTTAAGAGTGCAGAGATAGCTACTTTAGTGTCAGGTTTAGTGTGGGCATACTGTAGGTTTAAGTATCATAGAAATAGTAATTCAGTCCATGGGAATTTAATGTTCTCTGTGGTTCCTCTCTCTGTTACAAAGTGGTTAATTGCAATGAGGTGATTGTTAAACTGAACTGCAACAGCACGCTCTCAGATTTTCACAAAGAGGCAAGTTAGATATAATTCAATTCAATTCAACTTATTTTTATATAGTGCCTTTCACAACAAGGTTGCCCCAAGGCGCTTAACAATACAATTGACAATAAATTTTGTCAATACAGAACAGAAGACAATGGAGGAGAGGAACCAAAAACTCCTTAGTAAGGAGAGAAAAAAACCTCAAGTGGTCCAAAGCCAACTAGTTGCCCTATCCCTTTGGGCACGCTAATATTATATTTGAATGATTTGAATACTGAGATTGACTCTGCATCCCAAATATGGGGTGGGAGACTATTCCATAAGCTAGGGGCCCTGTAACTAAAGGCTTTACTGCCAACTGTTTTTTATTAATGGAATATGTAGAAGACCTGCATTCTGTGATCTAAGCAGGCGACTTGGATGGTATACATTAATAAGTTCCATTAGATAGACAGATGCCTGATCTCTGAGAGCCTTGTAAGTAAGTAGAAGGATTTTGAAGTCCACCCTGTACCTGACAGGAAGCCAATTGAAGAGAGCTAAGTATGGGGGTTATATGGTCTACTCCTAGTAACAATTCTAGCTTCTGCATTCTGAGTTCACAGTAAGGTGTTGAAAGAGTGGTGGGTGCTCCCTGTTAGTAGGCCATTGCAGTTATCTAACATGCTGTATACCAGTGCATGTATTCTCTGTGTCTTGAATGGAGAAAAACTGCCTTAGTTTTGCAATATTTCTTGTAGGAAGCATGTTTTAGATACTGTTTTAACATGAGAGTTAAATGAGAGCCTTGTGTCTAATATGACACCTAGGTTACGTGCTGAGTCTCTGAGGCAAAGTTTTAAATCCTCTGAGTTAAGTGCTGAAGTTATAGCAGTCCTATCAGTATTGTTTCCTCCAAACAACAAAACCTCAGTTTTATCAGAGTTAAGTAACAAAAAGGTTTCACACATTCAAGTCTTTACTTCATTAATGCAATTAAATAAAGTGATAATAGACGAGTTGTCATTAAGTGTAAGCAAAATGTACCTTTGAGTGTCATCAGCATATGAATGAAAGTTAATATTATGTTTTCGGATTATCCTACCTAGCACCAACATGTAGAGAGAGAAAAATATTGGTCCCAGCATTGATCCTGTGGTACCCCAAATTGAACATGTAACAGTAATAGTGTCATCCTTTTGGAACTTTAATCTATTTGGGATAACCAATGTCAAAAATCACCATAATGCTGGAAACGAATAGACTCAACAGTGCAATCTTCCACTTTTGTGGTGCTATTTCAAGCTAGCTTTGTACTTTTAAGTCTTAGAACAAAGGTTAGAACAAAGGTTAGATTACAGCACTCACCCACAGTCTCATGACACATCACACAGTGACACACCACAGCTCATGACACATAGAGCTACTTTTGACATTTCTAAAGGAGGAAATGTATTTTGTTCAGACTTTACTCTTCCCATCCTTTTACTAAACTCTTCCTCAAACTCTTATACAGTAAATTTTGTACATAGACACACAGTACACTGGCTCCAAACCACTATCATCTCTAGACTTTATGAAAATTTGAAAATGGGGTCCTTCTATGGGTGACCGGTGAAGTCACAATATGTAGTGTCATAGTGTCCACATACTTGAACTGCACCAGTACAGTTGGCTCAAAACCAGTATAAGCTTCAACCAATACACTTGGCTCCACACTAGAATGAGCAGCACACCATTCAATATACTCTCAATATCTGTTGCTCCACTGCAAAATCATCTTCTGTTACCCACTGAAATGCCACTTTGAACCTCCTCCTTGATATTGCAGACACCAAGATTGCTTGTCTTTCACCCCAATGACCAGCAGATCCTTCAATCTGTAAGTGTAGGACACTCCGTTCAATCTAAAGAGACACAGTTCCTCCAGCTTGGCAGTGTAGTTCATTTCCTTCCGCTCAGTTTGCTCTTCTCCACACTAATTCCAATATAATTTCTATAACATCTATAACATGGTGATCACTTCTGTACACAATAATTTAAATGAGGCCTCACTAGTGCATTGTACAGTTTTAATACCACTTCCCGTAATTTTAATTATTCAATTTTCACTACAACTAAACATTTTGTTTTCCTTTTTAACTGCTTCCACACAGCGTCCAGAAAATGTGAGCAGAATGTTTCAGTTCTGGATTCAAAATTGAAAAAAACAAACACATAGTGGTCCCAGCTTAATTCAACACGTTCTCCATGTGTTAGTAGGACAGAGTGCCTCATCCTTGCAATTTCCCAATATCCCCTGTGCCCTTGAGATGCGTCACAAACCAGTCTTAGTTGACAGCAACAGGGGACCAGGTCATTTCTGTACTGTGTTCAAGTATGTGGACACAATGACACGATGTGTTGTGACACAGCAGAGTACATTTTTTTTCTGAAACTCCACCAGTCACCCATAGAAGGAACCGATTTTCTTCCTCCACAAATCTTCTTCCTCCTTAAAAAGGCATGTGGCACCTGGATCAGTGGTTAAAACTGATCCTATTTCCAGATCAGTGATAAAAGTTCCTCATATGGTTGCATGGTGTTCAATCCAAATATCATTCTCTCAACCACCCTCTAAAAATACTCTCATTATTACAGTGTACACTATGTGAATGAGTCTCCATGAACACTCTATGGACACAGTGTATGATCACAGTATAGAAACTCTCTGGAGAGGAAAGTGCAGTTCTCTAATCCACAAGGTCACTAAGATATTTGACAATATGAATAAAACATACTGTAGGCTAATGGTTTTTTTAAGATGTGTTCTATTGTGTGTGCAGATACCCTACATTTTTCATACATATATATTGTGTATTATCCATTAGCCATTCAAAAGTATCAGTGTCAGATGATCTGCTATACAATGTCAGATGGTGCACTCTGCCTGCAACCATCATTTGTAGCCAGTAAAGTGACTCACTGATTCCAGGTAAAAGATGTACTCTGCAGAGAGCTGTCTGAGTTCTGTTCTCAGACTGACTCTTCCAGCTGGGAAGTGTTACACTTTGGCAAAGTGGAAGAAATCCTAAAGCCTATTGAGTAATGAGAGAATTCATACATGAGATAAAGACTAGTTTATTGAAAAGAGGCATTAACACGAGCAAAGAGTTGATGTACCTGAAAGGATGAGGTCTCATGGAAACATCTGAAGCCAAGGCAAGCAATGATGGAAGATTCCGAGGAGGATCTGCAATAATGGACATGAGCAGTGGGAGTGGTCCAGGCAGGTGACGGTGCAGCACAGCAGGACTGGACAGGATAAGCAGGAACAAGACTGGAAATGACCAAAAGTGCACAGACCACCAGGTAAGCAGGAACTGGACCAGGAACAGAAGAAGTGTGCAGGATCGCCAGAAAGCAAGATGAGACTAAAACATGGAAAATAACAGATCAAGACAGAGTGCAGAAACAACATTCAATAAAGAAAGTTATATATTTTTGGCTAAAATCAACATACTAATTATTATAGAAAATGCGAGTTCATTCCTGACCTTTATACCATGTTAAGAGAAACATTATCCAGTTTCAAACTGGAAATCAGTTAAAAGCAGATTCATATCAGCAGGGTAACAATCCATACCCTGAGTGAACACTCCTGGACATTGGTATCACTCTACTTGCTCCAAGAGGAAATACCGTAGAAGGACTGGACTGCTGAATTTCGTAGGCCTCTTTATGGGAAGTAGTTTCAAGGGTGTTTCTCAATAGTGCAGTTATAAAAGAAAGGAAGCTTGTAGTGTTTGAGCAGCACAACATTGATTTTATCTTTGGCTTTGACAGTACTGAAGCTCTAATAGGCCACATACATTTTAATTTTAAAAGAATCTTCAAAAGTTCAGTCAACGATCTATAATCTAGAATCTGTCATCCCAGCCATCCTACTATTTCAGATCTGTCATCAAGTCTCTGACCGCCTGAGTCGGTGTGAACAGGCCCCTCAACAGTTATTTTGCTTTGCCAGTTGTAGTTAATAAGACCACGATTCCAGGAAATGCAAATATATTTCTATTGTTGCAGACTTCGCTAGGTTCATTTTTAGAATGCCACTCATTGGAAATATGATATGCTTTGTTTGATGACCTGCTTAAAAAACTCTTATCTTATCTCCACAGAGCCATGATATCAATAAATATATACAGCCTCATTTTGAAAGTGAAAGGGTAGCTGTATCCGAGTTTGGGGGCATTGCGAAGTTGATTTTTCATTGTAACACGAGGTTCTTGAGTGGTGAGAGCAAAACTACTATTCCCTTACTTTCTGTTCTTCTACAAAGTGCTTGTTGTGAAGAGGTCATGTTCATTCTCTTAATGGCTAAGGTCATGGGCTGTGAAAGCCAAGTCGGCCCAGCAAACAGTAACGAGAAGAGATGACCCATTGCTGATTGCTTCTTTATTACCCCCTCTCACACTATGAAAACTGGTACAAACAAAATAGTAGTTTCACTATGACAGGTTAGAACACAAACAAAACATTGCTCTCTATCAAAGTCACCTGGAGATCTCCTCTCTTGTATTCATCAAAAACTCAAATATCACCAAATGTCAGAGTCATTTTTTTAAATTTATGTATAATGAATGAACAGTGCCTGCACACATGCTTTAAAGAACTCAAAATCAGGTTTTGACATACAGTGCCTTGCGAAAGTATTCGGCCCCCTTGAACTTTTCAACCTTTGCCACATTTCAGGCTTCAAACATAAAGATATAATTTTTTTATTTTATGTGAAGAATCACCAACAAGTGGGACACAATTGTGAAGTGGAACGAAATCTATTGGATTTTTGAAACTTTTTTAACTAATAAAAAAATGAAAAGTGGGGCGTGCAAAATTATTCGGCCCCTTTACTTTCAGTGCAGCAAACTCACTCCAGAAGTTCAGCGAGGATCTCTGAATGATCCAATGTTGTCCTAAATGACTGATGGTGATAAATAGAATCCACCTGTGTGTAATCAAGTCTCTGTATAAATGCACCTGCTCTGTGATAGTCTCAAGGTTCTGTTGAAAGCGCAGAGAGCATCATGAAGACCAAGGAACACACCAGGCAGGTCCGTAATACTGTTGTGGAGAAGTTTAAAGCCGGATTTGGATACAAAAAGATTTCCCAAGCTTCAAACATCGCAAGGAGCACTGTGCAAGCGATCATCTTGAAATGGAAGGAGTATCAGACCACTGCAAATCTACCAAGACCTGGCCGTCCCTCTAAACTTTCAGCTCAGACAAGGAGAAGACTGATCAGAGATGCAGCCAAGAGGCCCATGATCACTCTGGATGAACTGCAGAGAACTACAGCTGAGGTGGGAGAGTCTGTCCATAGGACAGCAATCAGTCTTACACTGCACAAATCTGGCCGTTATGGAAGAGTGGCAAGAAGAAAGCCATTTCTCAAAGATATCCATAAAAAGTCTCGTCTAAAGTTTGCCACAAGCCACCTGGGAGACACCCCAAACATGTGGAAGAAGGTGCTCTGGTCAGATAAAACCAAAATCGAACTTTTTGGCCACAATGCAAAACGATATGTTTGGCGTAAAAGCAACACAGCTCATCACCCTCAACACACCATCCCCAATGTCAAACATGGTGGTGGCAGCATCATGGTTTGGGCCTGCTTTTCTTCAGCAGGGACAGGGAAGATGGTTAAAATTGAGGGGAAGATGGATGCAGACAAATACAGGACCATTCTGGATGAAAACCTGTTGGAGACTGCAAAAGACCTGAAACTGGGACGGAGATTTATCTTCCAACAAGACAATGATCCCAAACATACAGCAAAATCTACAAAGGAATGGTTCACAAATAAACGTATCCAGGTGTTTGAATGGCCAAGTCAAAGTCCAGACCTGAATCCAATCGAGAATCTGTGGAAAGAGCTGAAAACTGCTGTTCACAAACGCTCTCCATCCAACCTCACTGAGCTCGAGCTGTTTTGCAAGGAAGAATGGGCAAGAATTTCAGTCTCTCGATGTGCAAAACTGATAGAGACATACCCCAAGCGACTTGCAGCTGTAATCGCAGCAAAAGGTGGCTCTACAAAGTATTAACGCAAGGGGGCCGAATAATTTTGCACGCCCCACTTTTCATTTTTTTATTAGTTAAAAAAGTTTCAAAAATCCAATAGATTTCGTTCCACTTCACAATTGTGTCCCACTTGTTGGTGATTCTTCACATAAAATAAAAAATTTATATCTTTATGTTTGAAGCCTGAAATGTGGCAAAAGGTTGAAAAGTTCATGGGGGCCGAATACTTTCGCAAGGCACTGTATATCATCATATGTTGAAAATGGGTGTTGAGCATCCTTTTTTTGTCTGAACACTGAAGAGGCAGGAGAAGGACATGAAGTAGTAAGAAAAGAAACACACACAGTCAGTGCTAAAAATATCAGAGTTGATTTTCCTCTTTCTCTTTCTTGAGGCGATCCTTGACACGAACAATTTTGCTCAGAGCACTTGAGCTCACAGGAGTAGGTTCTCTAGGACAAGTGGAAAGGAACAACCTTCAATAAAGAAAGTAATTCATGAGTCAAGGGGAAGAGTTTTATATTTTGTGCTGATATCAACATGCTAAATAACGTAGAAAACGTGAGTTCATTCCTGAACTTTATACCATGTTAAGAGAGGAATGATCCAGTTTCAAAACTGAAATCAGATAAAAGAAGGATGATAGCTTTTTGGGGGAAACCTGCATTTCCATTAATCAAGGTAATAAATACTGATGGGTTCAAGAGCTGTCAAGCAACCGTCCAGATATCTGAAACAGAAGTGTAAATTTGAACATCAACACTAAGTACAGAGCAACAATATTTACACTTCTATGTCTGCCTGTGCTCAGTGTCACCAGAGAAAAGCTCCTCAAGCAAGCGTTCAGTAGTTCTAGGGATTTCCTTAAATACCTGCTTACTGTTTAGCTTTACTAAACACCGGAACAGAGTTTAGACTGGAACAGACAAGAAGGGGGGATCTTACAGTACCATCTAACATGCAAATTCCATGGGCTCTTGAGCGTAGCTTGAGCCTTGCTCCTTGGGAATAAGCTACCTGGTGCAGATCATGAGGTCAACAGCCAGCAGATTCATATCAGCACTGTAACAATCCATACCCTGAGTGAACACTCCTGGACATTGGTTATTATCACTCTACTTGCTCCAAGAGGAAATACCATAGAAGGACTGGAGTGCTGAATTTCTTAAGCCTCTTTATAGGCAGTTAGTTTCACAGGCATTTCTTATAAGTGCAGTTGTAATAGATAGGAAGCTTGTAGTGTTTGACAGCAGAACGTTGATTTTATCTTTGGCTTTGACAGTACTGAAGCTCTAATAGGCCACATACATTTTAATTTTAAAAAAAGTGACTTCAAAAGTTCAGTCAACGATCTATAACCTAGAATCTGGCATCACAGCCATCCTTCTATTCCAGATCTGTCATCAAGTCTCTGACTGCCTGAGCTTGTGTGAACAGGCCCCTCAACAGATATTTTGCTTTGCCAGTTGTAGTTAATAAGACCACGATCCCAGGAAGTTCAAATATATTTCTATTGTTGCAGATTTCGTTAGGTTCATTTTCAGAGTGCCTCTCATTGAAGATATGATATGCTTAGTTTGATGACCTGCTTAAAAAAACTCTTATCTTATCTCCACAGAGCCATGATATCAATAAATACATACAGCCTCATTTTGAAAGTGAAAGGGTAGCTGTATCTGAGCTTGGGGGCATTCTGAAGTTGAAACTTCATTGTAACACGAGGTTCTTGGGTGGTGAGAGCAAAACTACTATTCCCATACTTTCTGTTTTTCTACACAGTGCTTGTTGTGAAGAAGTCAAGCTCATTCTCTTAATGACTAAGGTCATGGACTGTGACAGCCACGTTGGCCCAGAAAACAGTAACAAGAAGAGATGAGCCAGGGCTGATTGCTTCTTTATTACCCCCTCTCAGACTATGAAAACTAGTACAAACAAAGTAGTAGCATCACTATGACAGGTTAGAACACAAACACAGCATTGTTCTCTATCAAAGTTACCTGGAGTTCTTTTCTCTTGTATTCATCTAAAACTCAAATGTCACCAAACGTCAGAGTCATTTTTTTTACGTTTATGTATAATGAATGAACAGTGCCTGCACACATGCTTTAAAGAACTGAAAATCAGGTTTTGACATATATCCTCATGTGTTGAAAATGGGTGCTGAGCAACATTCTTGTCTGAACACTGAAGAGGCAGGAGAAGGACATGAAGTAGTAAGAAAAGAAACACACAGAGACAGTGCTAAAAATATCAGGGTTGATTTTCCTCTTTCTCTTTCTTGAGGCGATCCTTGACATGAACGATTTTGCTCAGAGCACTTGAGCACACAGGATTCGGTTCTCTAGGACAGGTGGAAAGGAACAACCTTCAATAAAGAAAGTAATTCATGAGTCAAGGGGAAGAGTTTTATATTTTGTGCTGATATCAACATGCTAAATAACGTAGAAAACGTGAGTTCATTCCTGAACTTTATACCATGTTAAGAGAGGAATGATCCAGTTTCAAAACTGAAGTCAGATAAAAGGATGATAGTTTTTTGGGGGGAAACCTGCATTTCCATTAATCAAGGTAATAAATACTGATGGGTTCAAGAGCTGTCAAGCGACCGTCCAAATATCTGAAACAGAAGAGTAAATTTGAACATACACACTAAGTACAGAGACACAATATTTACACTTCTATGTCTGCCTGTGCTCAGTCTAACCAGAGAAAAGCTCCTCAAGCAAGTGTTCAGTAGTTCTGGGGCTGTCCTTAAACACCTGCTTACTGTTTAGCTTTATTAAACACCGGAACAGAGTTTCTGTTAATTCCTGTTTCATTCAGAGAATCTTTTTTAAAAAATTGCTGGTGATCTTAGTTTTGCATCGGTTTTGGGTCTGTAGTAGAAGTAGTTTTACAAGAGTTAACATAATCATGTTCGAGACGGATCTGTTCCCCGCCCCACCAACTCCCACCAGCCCAAGTCTAGGCAGCCACCTTCCTTCCAACCAGTCCCCCAGGATTCAGTCATCATGAATTTGGAGGAGATAAAGGGGGCTGCCCCAAACTTTACATTCACAGTCAGTCAGCACCCCCTTGCCGAGGACCTCTGTGCACTGTCCCATCACTGTCCTCAGGCGCAGGCTGATAGTCTCCCATCCTGAGGGTCCAGCTGTCTTGATGCCCAGCCCTCAGTGAGGCAGGAAAGGAACCCCACAATGGCAGGCGGGGTCTAGCACTCCTCCGGGTTTTCCTGCCCCCTTTAGGTTGCTCTTCTCCTGTTTCCCGACAGCTTCTGGCTCTGGCGCCCAACACCTCCTGGGCGATGTCCACAGTGGTAAGTAGGTGACCTGTCTTCGCTGCTCTACTGGTGTAACACCGGTGGCCATCTCCTCCTCCCCACCCGATTCCTCTGATGTGGCCCCTGTTGCCCAGCAGGGAGCACCCTTCTGGACGTGCCCACCGGTCTCCTCAAACACAGCATTGACCATGTAGCTGTATTGCTGGTCAGCAAAGCCTGTCAGGCCTTCCCCTCCCGGGCCATGGCAAGGTGGCCTGCCATCTCCCCCTGGGACCAGCCGTTCTCCCAGGCCACCCACTGAAACTGATACTGAAAATGATACGGGAAATAGTCCCCTCTCTGTTGGGCACAAGCCAACTGTACATATCATATACAGATCCTATGCATCTGCGTCTGCATAGGATCCTTACACTGATACTTTTATTCCATATTCTCAAAGGACATTGATCACCAGTGGAGACACTGATCCACTGAAACCCAGTGGATTTCTTTAGTATGAACAGTGGAAACTACATGGATTTAAAACTAAAAACTGGAGGCACTACTTTACTCATAGGGTGATGGAAAGGTGGAACAAGCTACCCAGCCATGTTGTTAAAACTGATACCCTGCTTCCTTTCAAGACACAGCTGGATGAGATCATCTGATGCATTAATTACTACCAAATGGGCTAGATGGGTCTCTAACTCTTCTTTTGTTCTTATGACCAACCACTGGGAGAATTTGCAGAGATGGTTTTGGATAGATTTTATGTTGAAATCAGTTTAGAGAGCAGGGAGTGGGAGTGATGGAGATTCTGGTTTTATTACAGCAAGCAGAAGAATAAGAGGAGCCTGGTCTAGATTATTTAGGTCTTCCTCGGGTCATAACAGGAACCAAATGTGCTCACTCAGTCCACCTAGATTTAATTTCTAACAGTGGCTGCACCGGTGGAGCCATTCTAGCTCTTGGCACTTAAGGGTGGGACACCTGCTGGGGGAACTGGCGCATCTCTGAGTCCAACAGGTGCTGTAGGTCTCTGTCCATCCATCCCACCCTAACACCAATGTAACGAATTTGGGTTCTCGGGCTTGTGCCCCCGCCACTCCCAGTTCCTCTCTCTACCACATGGGCGCAAACCATCACTCAACAGGGGTCTTGCCGTCTTCCTCAGCCCGGGCAGCCAACATCCGTGTTATGCGCAGGGGCATATTTATTACAGTATCTTTTATTTATAAGCGCCTGCGAATTAAGGTTTTCTAAACAGGGAGAGCAGGGAAAATATATATATTTTTTCCTGTTATGAAATTTGAATGTAAACGATGCAGGAAGGAACCATTAGATTGAGGAGGCATGAGATGAGTCTTAATGTGACATTATGAAGAAATCTAAATATTAATTCCGCTCTCTTTCACAACTAGAAACATGCAAACGTAGCTTAAATCGCTCTCACATCCTGTCCTCCGTCTTTTAAGGAAACTATAACAAAAGTAAGAAAAAAAAACGACTGTATATATAAGGGTACTAAAACTGGAGGTAGGAACTTCAAGCGCTCGACGGAAAGATCGTTTATCAGGCATTGCTGTTGCAGATGTCGATATTATTTTATGCATCAGAGCATGTAAATCAGTCTAGTTCTGTCAATCACTACTTTGTTTTAAATGGCTAGTTTATTTTAAACCGCCGGTAGTTTAAAGGAAAGCGTGGCTGCAGCTCTTGGTGTAACTGTTGATCGCGAACTTGAACTAAAGTAAGCTGTTTGTATATTTATAAAAAACTGCTATTGATAACTAGAATATTATTATTATTATTATTATTATTATTATTATTATTATTATTATTATTATTACAAATGCTGGACCTCCTTAGCTTTCCAGTATAGAAATACTGATTTGGCATAAAACGTGCAGTAAGTTTCTTATACAGAACATGTGCCGGGAGTGGATATTTTTCAAGACTAGTAAAAAATTTGAAACTGCAACAGGATATCTAACCATCGCGATAACGCTAGGCTATGTGCCGTGAAGACCTTCGGTTAAGACCCAGACGTCCCGATCAAAACGTAGGCAGAGACATCGATAACCACCTAACCTACCGCTTTGCTCTCTTGCTGACACACCCGCTCCTCTCAATGCATTTAAGCGCCGCTCATCCTCCTCGCTTAGTATTGCGTTTGACTTTTGATCTTCCCTTACTGTTGGCTGTTCATTTAGAGTGTCTTCTTGTTTTCGGACCCCTTTTAGTATTTTTATTTCGTTTCTCGGATTGCGGCTTTGTGTAACATTCGAACTTGTCTGTTTTTTCCCGTTTTTGAGCAAATCTCTCGGATTGCGAAATCACTACCGAGGACGTTCCTGGTTATTGTTCTGTCTACTGAACCCACATAGGATCCATCCTTCGGTTTAGGAAGACTGACCGTAACACCTTCTTTAAAAATATATATATATTTCCTTGAGTGGAGACAAAATCAGTGACTATGTTTTTCATGCGTCTGTTGCCGTTCTTGGGAGTTCTAGTGATATTCAATGCAATAGGCTCTAGCCAGAGTTTTCCCAAACGTTTCCGTGAAAGCATTGCCGTTCTTGAAGTGAATTCTATCATAGACTCAAATCCCACCAGCATCTACGAATCCTTCTCTGCTCTGCGGTACACAACCCCGTATTTCCGAGCTTCGGCCCGGGTACTGGTGCCGCCCATCGCTGCTAAGGAGACCTGGACCGTGGGCTGGATTCAAGCGTGCAACCACATGCAGTTTTACAATGAATACGGGGATGAAGGAACGTAAGTACCGCGTTAGCAAGCGAACTGATGTTCACATTATATATACTGTATATACAATGGCTTATTGGGGCTATCTACTAGACTTCAGTAAGAAATATGTATAGCCCTATAAAAACAAGTTTCTGTGTAACCTCTAAGAAATGCTTTACCGCATAAAAACACAAAACTGAAAATGCTCAGCACAACCTGCTACAATATACAGTATCTACAAAAACGTTTCAGAATCTTTTGACTTCCTACACCCTGTATAAATTGGTGAACAGACGCAAGTCTGATAACATTATTCTATAGTTCAGGTGGGTAGCTGCGTCAGCATGCATATGGTGCAAAGGGACAAGTAATACTTTTATTCCATGCTGAAAAAAGAAATTAAACGCAACGTTTCGGCTTTACAAAACGAAGAAACCAAACCGGTTGAACACAGCAAACCCAATCTGTTTTCACAAGTTGCTTGCACTTCTTGCCGCGGGCGAAATAAAAGCTGCTGAGCTAAATAAGGAAAGCTGTAACTATTACGACTGCTCACTGTTCCTCAGGCTGTGACAGGAGATCACACATTGTATTATTATTATTGAGAGAAAGGCTCACTGTCTGTTCCTCAGGCTGTGACAGGAGATCACACACTGTATTATTATTACTGAGAGACAGGCTCACTGTCTGTTCATCAGGCTGGGACAGGAGGTCACACACTGGATTATTATTATTATTATTATTATTATTATTATTATTATTATTATTATTATTATTATTATTATTGAGAGACAGGCTCACTGTCTGTTCCTCAGGCTGGGACAGGAGATCACACACTGGATTATTATTATTGAGAAACAGGCTCACTGTCTGTTCCTCAGGCTGGGACAGGAGATCACACACTGGATTATTATTATTGAGAGACAGGCTCACTGTTCCTCAGGCTGGGACAGGAGATTCACAGCCGAAACGTTGTGTTTTCCGTCTTTTCCATTATTCTTATTAGCACGTAATAAATGTATTACTTGTTCCTTAACATTAGTCTGTGCCTTATATTGATTGAATGTAGACAGTAAGGGGTGAATTAAACAGGCAGTTATGCTTTACCTTACTTCAAACCCCTCTTACCCACTTTTGAAACTCCATGTGGGTCCTAATGCCTCAGTATAGTGACAGGGACACTGTACTGTAAACAGGTGCCGTCCTTCGGATGAGATGTAAAACCGAGGTCCTGACTCTCTGTGGTCATTAAAAATCCCAGGGTGCTTCTTGAAAAGAGTAGGGGTGTAACCCCGGTGTCCTGGTCAAATTTCCCATTTGCCCTTACCAATCATGGCCTCCTAATAATCCCCATCCATGAATTGGCTTCATTACTGTGCTCTCCTCCTCACTGATTGCTGATGTGTGGTGAGCGTTCTGGCGCACTATGGCTGCCGTCGCATCACCCAGGTGGATGCGGTACATTGGTGGTTGCAGAGGGGAGTCCCCATTACCTGTAAAGCGCTTTGAGTGGAGTGTCCAGAAAAGCGTTATATAAGTGTAAGCAATTATTATATTTATTATTATTATTCAACTTATAAGAAATACAGCAAAAGACATTATTCTTTTTTCCTTCTTGTAATTTGCCTGTGCAGGCAGAAATTTTCAAACAAGGCCTATGTACAAAAAATTACACGTATTTGGTCATCCAAGAACTGCTTTCCTCCTTTGAGGTAGATCATTAATTGGTGGCTGTGTGGGAGAAAAAGAGTATAATGTACATGAAGGTTCTGTTAAGTAGCAAGGGAAAAGTAACCAGGCACCACATTTAGAATGTTTACTTTACAATTGTAATATAAATTGTACACAGAAATAAAGCAGAATGATCAAATCCAGGGCAGCATGGTGGAGTTCCTGGGGTGCTGTCTGCGTGGAGTTTGTATGTTCTCCCCATGTTCACATGGGTTTACTCCCACAGTCCAAAGTCATGCTGGTTGATAAATTGGCCTCTGGGAAATTGGCCCTGGTGTGTGTGTTTGTGTCTGTCTGTGATGTGATGGATTGGCGTCCTGTCCGGGGCGTGTCCTGCCTTGCACTCTCTGCACTGTGTCCCCCACTTCCCTGAATTCTACGTCTAGTGGATAGTATTTGCAGCCCTGTATTTAGTCTTAACTGTGAGGTTAATGTTAACATGGCTCAGTATGGAAGAGCCCAGCTTCACTGTTTGTATAACCTTCTTCCAAACTTCCAGCATGGCACAGCACAGCGCCCCTAGAACCCCAAGCTGGCAGTGCTACTTGAGTTATTGCAGTGTTCTTGTGTTATCGGCTAATTCACAAGTGGTGCACATTTCTTTTGCTGAGTCCTAAATTAAAAAGTTTCATGTGTCAAGACAGCAAACTTTTTGGTTTCACTTTTAGATTTAGTGTAACTATCAGTATGATCATCTTAAATAAAAGTGAGGTTAAATAGCATTTAGCATGTTCATACTATGCAATATTTATACATACAGTTTATATAATAGAAGTATAGAGTTGTATTCTAATATATTTTTACACATCTTAAGAAATAAAATGGCTGGATTTATTTGTATCTGTTTTTATTTTTGAAAGCTTTCCTCAGTAACTTCCAGTACCTCTTGCTTTGCTGAAGAGTATGAGATTATCAGGTATTTTATATCCTCAGTGAACTGTCTAAGGGATCACTAACAGGTAGTATATTAATCCTACGTGTGCTGTTATTTTCAGAACTGCTGTTATGAAATGGTGCTCTGCTTTCACCATTCATAGTTGCCTGTGAATGTTTGCCTTTATTTCAATCATGATCTTTAGCCAGGAACTACTGTAGCTACATGGCTGGAACATGTTCTGGTTGTATTTGAAGGTAAAATAACTGAACTCTAATGACTGTGAAGTGGACCTATCAAAACATGTTCAAAACTGGTATTATTTAGGGGGGGAAAAATTAATGTATCATTTGATGTTTAGTTTCTTAATCAAAACTAATTGCATTCGTCCTACGCCATGGTCAGCTATATTGAGATGTTTGCAAACTGCTCTAATGAGCTCAGCAATGGTTTCTGGATTAGTACCAAATGAAGGTTAGAGAATTGCTGTGGAGAAAGTGACAAGGTCTATATTAAAACGCCTGAAACAGTGGCACAAGTCAAGATGTGAATATTCTCAGAAATTTCACATTTCCCAGCAGAGTACTTGTTAACACGGTTCTTAATAGATTCAGCACCAGTAGCCTGGACTCAAATTTCCCTCTGGAGAAACCCTTTTGTGTCTCTGAAATGAAGGGTGACAGGGAAGGGATTGAGAGAAATGAGAAAGAAGAAGACGCAAATACAAAGAGACACATATTTAATCTTTTGTTTTTATGTACCTGTAATAAAAAAGGAAATGCTGCTACAGTACATATTCAATCAGTGCTTACTGTAAAGATGTACACAAATGTGTTCTGCCGTACAGTAATCTTTTTATTACCAGGTTGCAGCTTAACCTTCTCTAAATAGTCATATGCAATGTCACTACTACTAGTGACACTGTGCACACTACACGTTGCATTTATAGGATTTGCTGACACTCTCATCTTGGTATACTGTATAAGGAGCTTCTTGTATTCAATGTCCAAGTCCAGGGAACAAATTATTGTCAAAACAGCACTTACCCAGTCCTGCAGTGATTTGATGCCAGTAAAGATAGGACGGTTTGTCCAAGAGCATGGACAGTGTTAGTTTCAGTGTGGGTGAGCCACTTATCTGACTGACCAGGACAAAGACACTTGTCCAGTTGTCTGTGGTTTGTTTGTTTGTTTGTTGAATTTCAAATCAGTGTATTTTCAGCTCAGTGCTCAGCAGTGACCCTGTGACTTGTCTGTAAACATCCAGTATCTCAATCAACGTTTCTCAAATGCACAACAATACAGTGTGCAGCAGTACATGCCGGCAATGCAATTCCTTTTCTACGAGGGGGGGGTCATAAAAATGACTAAATTAAGTAACATAGAATATGAATAAGATGAACTCCAACAAAACTCAATATAAATAGAGCTGTTATGTGTCCAGGGTGTATGCAATACATTATGTCCAAGTAGTGCAGTACACCAAATACAAAGAAATACAATGAAAACTGTACAGTATGTCCATGCAGCCATTACAGTGATTTGCTGAAGCTGCAGGTTGGCTATTTAGCAGTCTTGAATGCTTCGATACTAGGATGACTGGGGTCTTGAGAATGGATCTGGACTTCTTAAGACATCTAGCTGAGAAGATATCATGGATGTCTGGTACCTTACAGCCGGTAATGAGCTGCGCTGACTTCACCACCCTCTGTGGTACTTGGTGCAGTGCGATTTCAGGTGGAGCAGTTTCCATACCAGGCAGTGATGCAGCCAATCAGGATACTCTCAATAGTGCACCTGCAGAAGCTGGCCTGGATATGTGATGGCATTCTGAACATCTTTAGCCTTCGGACAAAGAACAGGCGCTGCCGTGCTGTTTTGACCACGATGTTGGTGTGGTGGGTCCAGGTAAAGTCCTCTGAGATGTTAACTCCCAGGAACTTAAAACTGCTGACCCTCTCCACTGCAGTCCCATTGATATAAATAGGTATGTGATCTCCCTATTGGTTCCTATAATCCACAATAATTTCCTTAGTCTTACTGATGTTCAGAGAGAGGTTGTTCTCCTGGCACCATGCTGCCAGGGTTTCAACCTCCTACCTGTACGCAGACCCTTCACCATCTGTGATCAGGCCGATGGCTGTTGTATCATCCGTAAACTTGATGATGGAGTTGAGTTACGCCTGACGACACAATCATGAGTAAATAAGGAGTAGAGGAGAGGGCTAAGCACACAGCCATGGGGGGGCTCCAGTTTTTAGAGTCTGGGTAGAGCATAGAAAGTTTGTGAACCCTTTAGAATTTTCTGAATTTCTACATACATTTGTAAATTTATGTAAAGCATAAGTTCACATACTTTTTCTGACAGACATTTCATGTTGGATCATTTTGATCAATAAATGAATGAAAAAGTATATCCTTTTGTGTGTTATTTGTTTTATTGGGTTCTCTTTGTATATTTCTATGACTTAGATGAAGATCTCATCACATTTTAGGTCAGAATTATGCAGAAATTCAGAAAATTCTAAAGGGTTCACAAACTTTCTAGCACCACTGTATGTTGGTGCCCACCCTCACCACCTGCGGACATCAAGAAGTCCAGGATCCAGTAACAGAGGGAGATGTTCAGTCCCAGGTCCTGGACCTTGATGACGAGCTTTGAGGGCACTATGGTATTGAATGCTGAGCTGTAATCAACAAACAGCATTCTCACATATGTTCCTTTCTTATCCCCTTGTGAGAGGGCAGTATGGAGGGCAGTGGCTATAGCATCCTCTGTTGACCTGTTCTGGCGATACGCAAATACTAATGGGTCAAGTGTATCAGGCAGTGAGGAGGTGATGAATGCTTTGACCAACCACTCGAAGCACTTGATAATTGATGTAAGTGCAACGGGGCAGTAGTCATTTAGACACCTGACTCTGTTTCTTAGGAACGGGGACAATGGTGCCTTTCTTAAAGCAAGAAGGAACTATGTACTGAGCTAGAGAAAGATTGAGTATGTCTGAGAAGACATCTGCCAACTTGTCTGCACATGACTTCAGAACATGGCCATTGCCAGGAGCCTTGTGTGGATTGGTCTTTTTATAAACTTTTTATAAACTCTATAGTTGTATTTAGCTCTTTTGATGGCTTTCTTGAGGTCGTATCTGGATTTTTTTTGTATTTATCCAATTTGCTAGATTTGAAAGTGGCTGTCCTAGCTTTAAGTTTGGCATGTATCTTTCCATTTACCCATGGTTTTTGATTTGGGTATGTGTGAACAATAATCCTGGGAACCATGTCTTCAATGCATTTGTTGATGCAGCCAGTAACATAGTCTGCATACAGATTGATATTTCTGGCAGTTCTGTGGAAGATCTGCCAGTCAGTCGTAAGGATAGCAGAGTCTGGAACAGATGGGTCAGGCCAAGTTTCAGTAAGAGCCAGCACGTTGCAGTTCTTGATGTCCCATTGGAAAGAAAGCCTTGCTTTCAGTTCATCCAGCTTATTGTGACTGAACATTAGCAAGAAGTATACTCGGGAGCTGGGCACGATTGCTCCGCTGCCTCAGTATTACCAGAACGCCTGCCCGTTTACCCCTCTTCCTACGACGCCGTCTTCTTCCCAGTACAGGTGAGACACCACAGTCCATAGTCGGCAGTAATTATTGGTGTAGATTTAACTTTGTCAGTATTCGATCTTATGTCCATAAGTGTTTGTTGGTCATATCTAATCACCGAGCAAACAGTACGTGCAGTTAGCAGTACAAAAAACAACAAAACTAAATAAACAAGGACGAATGGATGCTCGCAGGACACTTGCAGGACGCCAGCCTTCACTGTCAGCGCCATCTTACTCGCCATTTTACATCTTACTTGTCAGATGCACTAATTTATGTCGTAATGAGCCATATCCATTGGCTAGGTCCAGCCATAGTACTGTTAGTTCCCTATTCCTTTTTTTGCCTCCTTTCTGCACTAATATATCCATGTACTTGTTAAGCAGCATGTAGTCAGTAAGTCATCTTGCCACAATTGCCAGAAAGATCTTTCCTTCCACATTCAGCAAAGATATAGTTCTAAACTGTCCTATGCCCTAGGCATTCTCCCGCTTTGGTATGAAACATACCTCCACTACATGCCAATCTGCCTCTTTTCAATACAACCCTTAAAAGCCTCCATAGCACTCTTGTTACTTTTAGACAGTATTTGCACACTTGACCCAGGTACTGAGGATGATCTTGCTTTCCTGATGATGCTGGTCATTTCCTTCAGTCTCCTGCATATCAAAAACATCCATTGGATCATCAGATTTAAATCTGTCAGCAGCTGTGAGAGCCGTGTCAGTCCCCCAGGCAGTGGTGACTCCATTGGTATCTGTGGGGCCTGTGAAGTGAAAAATAGCAGATAACTCTGACAAGCACAGGTTCCTGCAAGGTTGCTGGGTTATATCTTTCCTGTGCTGGTTTTAGGAGCTGCTGTAAATGCAGGCCTGTTAAACTATGGAGAATCTAAATTGGACGAGGGGGGGATTTAAAAGAAAATAATTGACAATTTTTATTTTTTTTGGGGGGGGGGAATTACAGAATGTGCAACAACTTCTAAGTGGCACAGTGGTTAGCATTACACCATCTCTGAGTTCAATTCTTAGGGTGTATATAGAGTTGTATCTTCTAATGAATATAGGGAGGGTTTTTTCCCAAAGTCCAAAGACATACTGGTGGATTAGTTGCCTTCTGGGGAAAATTGGCCCTCGTGTGTGTGTGTGTGTGTGTGTGTGTGAGGGACTGGTGTCCCATCTAAGGTGTATCCTGCCTTGTGCATTTTGCTTATAGGCTCCCCTGCTATTCTGAATTGGATGAAGCAGTTATAATATGTGTGGATAGATGATGGATTTACTTTTCAAAAAAGTTAATGGGCATATCTGAACAAATCTTGCCACATCTGAATCACTGGTACTGCAGAGTTATCCAAAGAGGATGCAGGACTTGTGTGATACCAGTGCGATCCTATGTTTATTTTTAACAAAAACAGATGCATGGGATATTAAGAATGAGTATGACTTCTGTCAGTTAAAGCCAATACAGTTCAAACAGGTGTATATACAGTGGTGTGAAAAAGTGTTTGCCCCCTTCCTGATTTCTTATTTTTTTGCATGTTTGTCACACTGAAATGTTTCAGATCATCAAACAAATTGAAATATTAGACAAAGATAACGCAAGTAAACACAAAATGCAGTTTTTAAATGAAGGTTTTTATTATTAAGGGGAAAAAAAAATCAAAACCTACATGGCCCTGTGTGAAAAAGTGATTGCCCCCCCCCGTTAAAACATATATCAACTGTGGTTTATCACATCTTTGGAAAGCTGAGTTCAATTTCTCTAGCCACACCCAGGCCTGATTACTGCCACACCTGTTCTCAATCAAGAAATCACTTAAATAGGACCTGCCTGACAAAGTGAAGTAGACCAAAAGATCATCAAAAGCTAGACATCATGCTGCGATCCAAACAAATTCAGGAACAAATGAGAAAAAGGGTAATTGAGATTTATCAGTCTGGAAAAGGTTATAAAGCCATTTCTAAAGCTTTGCGACTCCAGTGAACCACAGTGAGAGCCATTATCCACAAATGGCAAAAACATGGAACAGTGGTGAACCTTCCCAGGAGTGGCCGGCGGACCAAAATTACCCCAAGAGCGCAGCGACGACTCATCCAAGAGGTCACAAAAAACCCCACAACAACATCCAAAGAACTGCAGGCTTCACTTGCCTCAGTTAAGGTCAGTGTTCATGACTCCACCATAAGAAAGAGACTGGACAAAAAAGGCCTGCATGGCAGAGTTCCAAGACGAAAACCACTGCTGAGCAAAAAGAACATAAAGGCTCGTCTCAGTTTTGCCAGAAAACATCTTGATGATCCCCAAGACTTTTGGGAAAATACTCTGTGGACTGACGAGACAAAAGTTGAACATTTTGGAAGGTGTGTGTCCCATTACATCTGGCGTAAAAGTAACACAGCATTTCAGAAAAGGAACATCATACCAACAGTAAAATATGGTGGTGGTAGTGTGATGGTCTGGGGCTGTTTTGCTGCTTCAGGACCTGGAAGACTTGCTGTGGTAAATGGAACCATGAATTCTGCTGTCTACCAAAAAATCCTGAAAGAGAATGTCCGGCCATCTGTTCATGACCTCAAGCTGAAGCGCACTTGGGTTCTGCAGCAGGACAATGATCCAAAACACACCAGCAAATCCACGTCTGAATGGCTTAAGAAAAACAAAATGAAGACTTTGGAGTGGCCTAGTCAAAGTCCTGACCTGAATCCGATTGAGATGTTGTGGCATGACCTTAAAAAAGCGGTTAAGGCTCGAAAACCCTCCAATGTGGCTGAATTACAATAATTCTGCAAAGATGAGTGGGCCAAAATTCCTCCACAGCGCTGTAAAAGACTCATTGCCAGTTATCGCAAACGCTTGATTGCAGTTGTTGCTGTTAAGGGTGGCCCAACCAGTTATTAGGTTTAGGGGCAATCACGTTTGCACACAGGGCCATGTAGGTTTGGATTTTTTTTTTCCCTTAATAATAAAAACCTTCATTTAAAAACTGCATTTTGTGTTTACTTGTGTTATCTTTGTCTAATATTTCAATTTGTTTGATGATCTGAAACATTTCAGTGTGACAAACATGCAAAAAAATAAGAAATCAGGAAGGGGGCAAACACTTTTTCACACCACTGTATATATATATTTTCTTGTTAGATGGGAACACATTTTCCTGCTGGAAAATTCTTCCTTAGTTCTTGCTGTGCAAAAGCCTTGGATATTTTAGGCAAATTCAGGAAGTACCATATGTTATGAGCATCATCAATTGGTACAAGCCACCATTAATGTTTTCAACTACTCTAATCATTTTGACTATTTTTCCTACAGTTCAGTTTGTGTGAGTTTTTGATCCATAAGTGATCAGAATCTTCAACAATATGATCTCAGTAACTCAAAGTAATGATGACCCAATTAGAAACACTATAGTAGCTAATCAATCCAGCCACCATAGACTTGTGTGTTACTATAAAGGGGGAAAGTGTCAAACTTGCACTGTTGCTGTGTTACATGTTGATGTGCTGATCTATTAATTGGCGTGTTTTGTTTTAGGTCTAGCTGGGAGATCCCTGATTTAAGGGATGGTAAAATTCAAGCAATAAGTGACTCTGATGGGGTGAACTACCCCTGGTATGGCAATAAGAAAGAGATCTACATTTTCACCAGCCCCACCATGAAGGACACAGAGTTCAACGTCACCATGGACGACAATTTCAACCCCAGTGTGTCCTGGGGCGTGCCCGTGAGCAACAGCAACCAGTCCCAGCTGACCAATATCCGCAGGGACCAGAGCTTCATCACCTGGCTGGTGGCCATCAACCAGGCCAGCAGGGAGCACTTCATCCTGAAGACCATCAAGTGGAGGATGCAGCTGCAGATCGAGATCGACCCCGGCAAACCCCTGGGCCAGCGTGCCAAGCTGCTGGAGCCCACCGCCCAGGAGCAGCCCCAGATCCTGGCCAGGAACGAGCCCATTCCGCCCAACGCCATGGTGAAGCCCAATGCCAACGACGCGCAGGTCCTGATGTGGAGGCCAGAAACCGGGAAGCCTGTGGTTGTTATACCACCAAAACTATAGGGTAGTATATTGAAGAAAGGAACCCCCCCCCCCCGACCAAAAATATAACAAGATGCCCCAAGTGGCAAAGCTATGAACGTCTCCTGGACTTAACAACTGCAACCATTCTACCTTTAGCACAGTGATACTCGGCCCAGTTTAAATTAAATCGTTGCAAAAATGGCTAGTATTATTTTATGCAAGGCATTTTTTTAACATTATATGAGAATATATACAGTAGGTGTGTGTGTATCTACAAATTTGCACATCTTGTTTCCTGGGATAGGAAGGGTGGGAGAATTGTTTTTTCAAACAGGAAAAAAATAATAAAGAAGGTAGTCCCCTAATTGAGTAGTCACATTAGAAGCTCAAAAAAAAACTATGATCTGAGTATTTATACTATGTAGTAATTTTGTACCTAAAAGAACCTGAAACTCCAACTGTACTGTTGTAGAGAAAAGAGGCACAGTGCAGTTCAGTGAAGGATTGAAAGAGGTTTATTAATAATGAAGAGGCCTCCCCAAGATCAGACTGTCAGAGTAATCCTATCTGATTTGCTTGCCATTGTTCAAAAGCACCCTTTTATACCGTTATAATCATCTCCTCTATGTACCTAACATGGTATTGGAGAAGCACATATTTTATGATCAATATGTTAAGGACTAACCGCTGATCCATGCTACAGACTTTCATATATGCAACACAACAGTCTGCTTGTTCAGCGTATGTGTCAGATTCTTTTTTTGCAACAACAGGTGTTTGTACACTGTGTCCTTCGCACAAGCATCTGTTAACTGTATGCAGAAGTGTGCTTTTCTGGTCACAATAAATCCCCATATATATAGGTTTCTTTGTCAGACATGATATACCATTGACAGCAGTGACACCCGAAGAATGCTCCACAGCTGAAATTTGCTTCCTTTCTTCTCTTTTCAGCATGGAATAAACCTATTACTTGTGATACACCATTGCGTGGCTGACATTTGTATTGCTTGTGAGGTTCCCAACAGGGATGCAATTCTAGAAATAAATTTAGAATTGTTATATAAAGGCTGTAAAGTATTACAACTGCTTATAATATAACGGTGAGTTTCAGTACAGCAATCAGTTGTAGTAAGCAGTGTCATGCTTTCTGTTTACTATAGATCTTCTCTTACCACGAGTCATTACTTGATCTTTATATGGAATCTAATATGGAATATATCTTTATATGGAATCACGCAAACTCTCAAAATCCCTTACTTTCTTGTATCTATGCTTATGTGATACTTGTGGAAACACTAAGAAAAATGGAACTGTAATAGTGTCACCTCATGTAGTGGGTTTTGTTGTAATTCTGTCAAGTTAATTCATTTTTGTCAGTGAACCATTGTAAGCCTAACTTTTTAAGCATTTCCAATAGTGTATTTAGGACTACTCCTAATCTGATATCCAATAATTCACTTTTGACTGCATTTAATAGATCTCTAGCAAAATTTTCACATGAATAATTGTATTTTTCACTATACCTTGACCTAATGTATTCACTATTTCTACTAAAGCTTTACAGCATGCAAAAAATAATTTTCTCCATTATCTGCTAAACCCAGACCTTGCAATGCCTGCTGAGCATATGCCTAGTTAGCACATGCTTCTGTATTTGCAATTTTCCAAGAAATTAGAGCCAAATTTGAACTTCCAAAGAGACCTCCAATATCTCCAAACAAACTTTTTTTTTTCCCCGAGCACTTCTTGGTGCAATTTAAGTTTGATATAATTGGGTCATCTATAATTAGTGTGGATATTGCTACACTTTGTTTAAACGAAAGACAAAAGATGGACCGTATGCGGGAGATGAGAAAACAAGAAGCCGAAAACCAGGATGCCATAATCCGTAGTCAAAAAGTATCAAGTTAAAAAAACCAGGAAGTCAATCCAAAAGACCAATCCGAAAACAAGATCCAAAACCGAAGTCGAGTCAGCAAACTAGAAGTCTAGAATAACCAAGAAGCAATCAAGATAGCAAAAGGCTCTGAATTGTATCACGAGAAGTTCAAGCAAATACTGAGCAGGGAGATGAGAGTGAAGCAGGTTAAAGTACCCAAGAGTAGGGGTGTGTCTGATTACTGATTTCGCACTGTAATGCGAAGAGGTGTGTCAGGTCCTCATTGGGCAAGTTGTAACAGATATGCTTTGTTGCAGCCATTGTAAAGTACTGGTTTTGTTTCTACAATTGATTACATTTTTTATATTGCAATACAACATTAGCTAAAACATAAGTTACCTCTAAAGTAATGATTTTAACATGCAACATTGCTTCCCTAAGAAGTCCATCTGTTGGTGGTGTCATCAATGTTGGACATATTGTTAGTATTTTATAGCCACAGGCTGTTGGATTGAAACATTGTTTATATTCACAGTGTTTCCTCTGGATAACATTGATACATTTAATTGAATAATATTGTCCATCGAGTCCATTTGTCCATAAAAAAGGTTTCAAATTAGTCCATCTGGATGTAATTAAAATCAGTACTAATTCATACTCTGGGTCCTGGGATGCTCCTAGTATATGTTGTGATGCACATAATGAGTCCAGTTTCATTTCTATAAAGAGCGGTTATTAGCCAACTGTCATAAGTTTCATTGTGTATTCTGAGTTTGGATAAATTGGATGATAATCTTTTCGGATATGGTCTATATTCCCACCATGTTATACATTGTCGTGCTTTACTTGGATTCAAACTGGATTTAACTTGTACGGCATTCCTGGTTTTTCCAGCTTCACTTGAATCATATTTTTACCTGGTGAACAGACCTTCTCCACTCACCATCTGCCCTCCCTATTAAGTGTATATATTGGCCATTGTTAATGTACTAACTCTTCGAGGTCTGTCCCATGGTAATCTGTAAAATCTAAGTATGTTATATCCTGGATCCTGGTATATTGGAACACCATTTCCTGTCCTGTTAATAGAAATAAAAGAAAAATCATTAGTATTCATTGTTTAGTATTATCTTTGTCTTGATTTCCATTCAGAAAAGGTTTCACTTGCATCCAATAGAACCATTGTGCATTACCTTTTCCTGAAACTGATACACTTGTATCTCTTTTTCTTGTGGTTTTATTGAATGTGGCACTGCTGCAAGTAAGTGTTTTACACACTAAGCAGGCATTCTGACCTTTCCAAGCCTTACTTTGGGTTTTGTGAAGGAGGTTTCGTGAAAATGCTACAGGCGTGCCAAAATCATTTTCGAACTTGAAGCTAACTTTACCCCGGTATGAAAATCGTCCTATGTTATATGTGTATCTGTTACTGTGTGAAAGAATAAAGTGCTTTTGATTTCAACCATTAATTTCAATGGCTACTGACATTTGCTCTGCATTGAATAATCAACACACCACACCGTGATAGGCACTGGACTCCTGGTCACCACATAATTATAAGCCAGCTACCTCTTCAAATTGACGACAGCAGGTCTATTTGGCATCTGTGCCCGACTTGCTTAGTCAGTAAAGCATGAGACTCTTAATCTGAGGGTCGTAGGTTCAAGCCCAATGTTAGGTGCAGTGTATGTCATTATCTTACAGAAGGTCTCTAATTACCTTAATGGTACCTAGCACTTTACACCTTAATGGTACCTAGCACTAAATGGGAATGCATATATTTGGTCCAGTTAAAGATTATCAAGAAGCAAATTTCTTTCCTTGCTTGAGTAAATGAATCAAGGACTCTGCTTTAAATGTATTTTCATTGGACACTAGGACACAGATAAACGCAGTGAATATCATGCCACATTATAGTCTGAAACTGCATGATCAAAACACTGCTCATTATTGCAACCATTATTGGTATCTTAGCTCCTCTCTATTTTTTATACAGTAGAGTTTCTTTAAAAAACACATGCCTGTCAGAAGGCCAAGAAATTGCATGGCGAATAAGAGGATTTACTAGTATTCTAATAAAATAAATATTGTGAAACCTTTGCTTTCATACAAAAATTCATGTGTAAAAGTGTCACTTTGACTTTACAGGTAACACGTTCAATATGCAAACCAGCCAGCAGCCATATCACCCTGCAACTCACAACTGGCAACCCATGGAAGCTAAGCAAGTGTGAGCCTGGTCAGTACCTGGATGGGAGACCTCCTGGGGAAAAAACTATTGTAAGAGGTGTTAGTGGGGCCAGCAGGGGGCGTGCTCACCTTGTGGCTCATGTGGGTCCTAATGCCCCAGTATAGTGACGGGGACACTGTACTGTAAACAGGCGCTGTCCTTCGGATGAGATATAAAAGTGAGATCCTGACTCTCTGCAGTCAGTAAAGAGTAGGGGTGTAAATTTCCCATTGGCCTTTACCAATTATGGCCTCCTAATAATCCCCCTCTATCAATTGGCTATATTGCTCTGCTTTCTGGTGCACTATGGCTTCTGTCACATCATCCAGGTGGATGCTGCACAGTGGTGGTGGAGGGGAGTGTCCAGAAAAGCACTATAATATAAGTGTAAGCAATTAATTAAAACAATGATAAATAACCGCACTGGAAAATATCGGAAAACAATGGCTTATCTCACTATTCGCACCAGGCGCTCGGACACAGACATGGCCGTTCACTAAGGAAATAAATGAAGAAGAGGAGTGATATCGCTGCTGGCTGTTTAGTTTAATAATTATTCACGAGGACAACATGGGTCCGTGCAATAACTCCACAAGCAGTTTGAAAGAGCGAAAACAGGGACGTTTCGCGTGTGAGGTGAACGTGATAACCACCGCGCTACGGCAACGACAGTACACCCTACCCCCAGAGCAGGATAGGAGACTCCACATTCTACAGCTCTCTAGCATTAGAGGAGTTCCGACTAGAGAAATGGGGACAATCTTCTCTTCAGGATGTGGAAATATTTTCCCGAGAGTCCTTTTTTCGAAGGTCAACACTCTTTGCCAGTCACACCTCCCCACCACGCGCAATGTATCTCTCTTAACACACTAAGACGATCGTTATTATACTTTTTTTTGCACTCCGCATGCTGCTCTTCGGGGCTTTTATCTGTACTGAGCTGCTCATTTGAGATCCAGAAGGCAACACAGACGCGCTCCTATACTAAGCGTCGAACCCGGACCGCCTGGGTGAAAACCAGGAGACCTAAGCACTAAACCGTACTGACAGCTTTTGAAAAGGAGCTCTGTATTATTCACAAATACTAAGACAAAGTATAAATACTCCATAGGTTTAAAATTCAGGAATATGAATGGTCAATTGTTTACAATAGGAGTTTTTATGTTTCGTATGATTTAGCGACTTTTTTACAATACGTAAAAAACAGCACACCTAAATGACAAAGCCTTAGAGCCACAGAGAAAAACAAATTGCGTTTAAAGTCATTTTAAAGGCTCGAGATGACATTGCATTATAAACGCAAATGTTTGTCTTCTTTGTGGCTTACTTTTTGTTGCTTTAGCGAATTTCATGCAGTTTATTTCTGACACAAGACATAACAAGCTTGTGTATTTATGACAAAAAAGCAGGGCAACAATTTTTATCGACCTTGGAATCGAAATTGTTAAAAAAAGAAATTAAATGCACATATAGTAAATATATTTTCTCATATAATAGTGTGTTTTTTGTCTAAAAAATCCTTCATGAATGGTTTAACAGACACTTTGCATAATTAAAAAAGATATATTTACGAATTTTAATGTTTTATACAAATACGTTTTATTGAGAACATGAGCCCTGTTTATCGATATCACCAATACAGTTCTGGATTTTATTCTGCCTTCCTATGCACATATGAATTTTCTTTTCTTTTCTCCATGTGTGGTAGCTTATTAGCGCCAGGGAGAAAAAGTAATGTTGTTGGCTTTTAAATGAGGTAGCATTGCGTTTAAATGAGGAACATTTGCGCTTAAATCAGAAACCATTTGCGTTTATACAAAATCACAATGCGTTGTCCCAGACATTGGGACACCCTCTGTTTAAACACCTGTCGTTTTCGCCGTTTCTGTGAAAAGAAGGAATACGGCTTTCCAAGCTCATGTTGCTCTACGTGTCAAACTGCAGAAAATGCAGAAGAACTTTTCTTGCTTTCCTGAACATGACGTGAAATTAGTCAAAATCATTTGAATGTTAACAAAGCTTAATGCATTAACACAGGGGTGCCCAACCAATCAATCGCGGAGTGCTTGCCAGTCGATCGTTTGTAAGAATGGCAAAAAACAAATGGGCTATTTGAGTATTTACTTTTTTTTTCCAACAGCCTAAACATTCATTCAGATCTGTGCATGTGATGTCATACATTTTACTGCCCTTGTGTGTTTAACCCTTGTCGAACGGGTTGTAAAAGTATCTTCCCTGAGTGCTGGCTCACTGAAAAAAAGGCTACAGGAGCTCCGTAAATAAGTTGTTGTGTGTGTGCTGCCCAAGAACTTTCTCTTGGTTATTGCCTCACGAACCCCACGTTCGCTACAGCGCATCGTGGAGCAAAACAGACTGGCTGTGATAAATTAGCCAACAGTTTGATACGTTTGCCTATTTGATAGTTGTAGTGTTTGAGCGAAAAGGATTAAGCAAAGAGACCGAAAACTTACAGTTTTCACAAGAAATGGGAGCATGACTATTTTTTGTACTTTCGCATTCAAATCTGCAATGCTAGCGCCTACGCGAAAAAGGAAAATATAGAACCACATTTATAAATTGCACACAAAACGTATGATGTGGACTTTCCTGCTAAAAGTCAGTGACAGAAAAGAAAAGTTGAAATAAATTAAATTACAAATTCAACTAGCAGCAGTCGGGTTTCACGAGGTCTAGTACAAGAGGTAAAGCAAGCAATCATCGCGTCGTCCCGTGTGAGCCACGTCCTGGCTAAACAGAAAAACTCAGCCAGGAAGAAATTTAAAAAGCGTTTATCGAGGCTGTTGACTGGCTGTTTGGAGATTTCAAAAACAAACATTTTTGGAGAGGTTCAGACAGCTGTTACCTGAAATCAAGGAAATCCTCAAGTCGTCCAAACATGGTGAATATGCCCAATTATAGGATGACCAGTGGCTTCTGGAATTAGTATTCCTCACAGACTTGACTGAACTGCTGAATGAGCTGAATGTTGAGCTGCAGAGACAAACTAAAAATGGCATCGACATGATTAGCAGTGTCAACACGTTCAAAAAAATATTACAAGTGTTCTCAAGTAAGCTTCTCGGTGCCAATGTTAACATTAAGGTAGGATATTCTTTTTTCTAAAATGGGGAAAATTAATTGTTCACTGTAGCATGAGTCACTTGCTTTTATTTGCTGTCATTTTAGTGATGGGTATCGTTATTGTACCGATGTGCCCACAGTCTGTTTTTCCTATATTAGAGCTTCAGATTCACACTGGTACAGTAGATCGCGCTGGACTGGCAAATGAAGAAGTAGATTAAAAAAAGTTGGGCACCCCTGCATTAAAAGACACGTTAAAACAGCACAGCAACATTATAGCACTTCAAAAGTATCGGGATTTAACTATATAAACTGGGCTATGAAAACAAGCGAAGAGTTCTCACTCGACAGGATATAAAGCACCTAAACATACCGGGGATTGAACCGGGATCTCTTACATGCGCTCTAGCACTGAGCAAAGTCGCGCTTCTGTGGAGCTATTTAAGCAGTCAACAGCCTTGTGCGAATTTTAGTTCACTGCAATTTACCCAACGTGTTTTTTAGAGCTTTCAGCTGCAGTTCATTAATATACAGAAATGTAAATGGTTTAAACACGAGCCAAGCCCAGTCGAAACTACACTCTTCTGACCTGAAGTCAGACGCGTTATCCATTACGTCACTGGCCCGGGTCTGACAGTGCTCAATTGCACCATAGTGACCTCAGCGCCACTACTAGTGATACATCGGCCTGGTCCAAAATTTCTAGGTGAAAAAACAACAACACGTTTTCTATATTTGTCATTTTAAAAAAATAACCTCTTAAAAAAAAAACAAAGGGTTTGTGTGTCGTGCTATTTTCGATTCATTTCGAATGCAAAGAAAAGCCGTTTTCTTCCAAGAAATCATAAATTTGCCGCATCCTCCATACTATACTTCTCTCTTGTAGTAGTAAAGCATTTTGATTTAAACCGAACAATATATTGTAACGCCGTCGCCTGGTGGTGAGGAGGAAGCGCCCCTAGGCGCTCGTAGTACCGCTGGGCATGCTGGGAGTGGTAGCCGGGAAGAGTCTGAGGTTCAGCACGATGACCAGCGACTGACCCTACCTGTGTAAATAATGTCCTAGTAATTCTAGTGCCCTGTGTAGTCCTGTAAAAGTAGAGTGTGTTGTTAGGTAATTACCACCCTAAATGTGTATACGTGTTCATCAGTCTCCTCATGTGTGTGTATATCCTGCGTTTGGTTTTGTGTTAATGCTTGTTTGTTAATCGCGTCTTCACTCGTCCTTTGTTCTGAAAAGAACCTGCAAATGCTACAGTATTTACTTTATAAACACCAGTATTGACACTTTGATCAGTATATTTATTATTAGTAGCCAGTCTTATAAATTTACAATTTAGATTAAGTCTGGTAACAGTTTTACAGTTAATTTAAATCATCAGACCACTAATGGAACTGAGAGCTGGGTGGAAATAAAACCAGGATACACATTTTAACCTCCAGGATCAGGAGTCTGATCCTCCTGGCTTCTTTACTCTGAAGATTCGTGTAAAACTCTTAAAAGAGCTTATTTCAGGGACTCGTGCTTGTCCTCTACTGCTCCACACGGGTACGCTTTGTAACGCAATAATCTGCGATGTAAACTTTTTTTTTCTGTTTAATGAATTTTATTCCTAGGTTTGTCGCTCTCCTTCTCCAACTGTGATGATTCGCTTCTCTTCACAGTCCGGTGTGTTTTTTTTTTGGGGGGGGAGATTTTATATCTGTAAGAAAAGCCCCCCGGGCTCCGGACAGGAGTCTCCTCCAGCTCTGCTTTGTCAGAAAGACCGCTGTGACGTCACAGACACCAGCCAGAGCGCCGGGATCAGAGAGCGAGAACGTGGAAGGCGCGAGGAGCGCACGGAGGAGAATTATTGATCACTTATGTATCGACAACCAATTTATTCAACTGAAGGACCATAGAATAATCGATTAACTTCACTGATTGGTGAGTACTGATTCTTTTCTTGACCCTGTTTAAATATCTAGAAAACAGTCAATAAAGACTGTATCGATCAATTACCATAGTGCGTTTAGTGTTAATAATGTTCAATCCGAAATTAAACAATGATTATTCATATTATTATTTAGGTAACTCTATCCTAGAGCTAGAAAATTATATTCCAAGTTGATAAATGTATGTAAGTAACAGTTTAAATGCATTTTTTCCAGTGTTTATAAATCATAAGTATGGTAACCACGGCAACAGCCGGCACGTCACTGTATGTGTCTAGGTGTCTCGCATTCGTCACAGAGAGTGTATGTGACGTCACGGGCAGCAACTAATACTACTACTAGTGTATTCATTTTAACATTAGTGAGAGTACAACTGGTAGTTTTAATGGTAGTGTTCATAAAGTGTGAGTATTAATAACAAAGCGCTTGTTTGTTAATCGCGTCTCCACTCGTCCTTTGTTCTGAAAAGAACCTGTAAATGCCTGTAATATTCTTTACTCAGCAGCTTATTAAAAACAGCTCCCGTGATGTTCAAACCGATTTTTTACACAGAACACTGACACAGCTTTGCGTTCTGAATCTCTTTTTCTCGTGCGTTTATTTAATGTGGCACAATGCACTGGGATAAGGGTATTCTGTTCACAAACCAATAGCATTTAAACCACAGCACCCACAATGCTGTAAGTAAGTGTTTTGCACACTAAGCAGAGAGCGATGTCTTCCTCGTTAGTATAGTGGCGAGTATCCCCACCTGTCACGCGGGAGACCGGGGTACATCAGGACGGCCACAACGCAAAGTACTGACCCCTATACGATCACGGCGAGTTACCGATACACACGTGACAGGGCGGAAAAGGCTGTGCTCTCTTCGTGTGACATAATTCGGAAAAGTCCTGATGTTGCATTTCAACTGAGCCCCAGTATACATCGACCCCTCGACACTCTGAGTGACAACTCTTTTGCGTGTTTTCTCATATTTATGTAGTTTGCTTGCATGATGCCCAGAACAGCGGGGTTGTGTGCTCCCATATGGTCTAGCGGTTAGGATTCCTGGTTTTCATCCAGGCGGCCCGGGTTGAAAACTCCATACTCCCGGTATGGGAATGTGTCAGTTTTGCCTCCTGCTTTCCAAAAGATCAACACCATACGAAGGAGCCGCATTAAAACCACTCGAATGTGCAAAACGCGCGAGAAGAGGGGGAGCTTGTTTCCAACCGAAGACTTCTCGCATGTGAGACGAGCTGATCATCGCTGCAGGAGGAGGGAGGGTTACTCTGGTAGACAGGGCTGACCTTCGGCAATAGGATTTATACTCTCCAAGATGATATTTGCACTTTCTGGAGAGACGATTTTCTCCACTTCAGTAGCCCGATTTTGTCGTATGCGTGGAGAAGGCTGTAGAATGTGGCGCCGCCTTTCCTGCTCCGTCCATGACAGGCGTGCTGGTCTCTGGAGAGAGAGCACGGTCAATCAGCGCACTCCAATAAAGGCACTGGAAGCAGCTGAATCGCATTGACGAAGCTCAGCGCTGGGCCGCTGGGCACGTCTTACCATCGTTACCGTAGTGTAGTGGTTATCACATTCGCCTCACACGCGAAAGGTTCCCAGTTCGAAATCGGGCGGAAACAGCCTTCTTTTGTCGCCACGCACAAAAGGGGATTGGGGATTCGCCTAGCGTTGTGATCGAACAGACCCACTCACCTCTTAGTGTGGCGGGATCTGCACAGTGCATGTCGCAGCGCATCCTGCTTTCACTTCAATGCGCGTCCTGATGTACCCCGGTCTCCCGCGTGACAGGTGGGGACAGGTGACAGGTCCTATACTAACGAGGAAGACATCGCTCTCTCCGACCCCCGGCATCGTGTCCCGACCCACCGTGCTGGAAGCCAACGCGTGCTGTGATTCCTTTACGGAGCAGAAATGACAACCGAGGAGCCGAGAGATCATTTCAGCATTTCGCGTCTGATCGGAAAACACAGACGACCAACTCGGAATGACTTGCCTTTGACGCTTATCAAAGCGTTCTTTGTGCATCGAACAGACCCACTCACCTCTTAGTGTGGCGGGATCTGCACAGTGCATGTCGCAGCGCTTCCTGCTTTCACTTCAATGTGCTTCCAGATGTCGAGTCGTGTGCCGTGCGGAGGCTCTGAAAGCGAGAGCAATGAAAAGGTGCACGACGCTGTGAAAGAAAACAGAGAAGTGAAAGGCAGTCCTTTCTCTAAGGAGGTGAAAGAAAACCCCGGTCTCCCGCGTGACAGGCGGGGATACTTGCCACTATACTAACGTGGAAGACATCGCTCTCTCCGACCCCCGGCATTGTGTCCCGACCCACCGTGCTGGAAGCCGACGCGTCCTCTGATTCCTTTACGGAGCAGAAATTACAACCGAGGAGCCGAGAGATCATTTCAGCATTTCGCGTCTGAACGGAAAACACAGACGACCAACTCGGAATGACTTGCCTTTGACGCTTTTCAAAGCCTTCTTTGTGGACGACGACTGCACCGCCTAGCAGATACAAATGGGTTGTACAACTTTGAACTAGCAAATGGAAGAGGGCTAAGCCCCCTCTCTTTTAGCCCAGGTTCGATCTGTCTCCCAGAATCACCAGGGCGAACGCACACACACACACACCCGTGCCGTTGAAGTGCTCTGCTTCATTTCTAAGGGCAACTCAACATTCACTCCTACCCCGAGTGCAGAAAAGACAGCGCCCGCAGCAACAACAGCTCAGGTCTCTGCACAGGAGCTAAGCTGCCCCCATCTCCTCTGCTCTGCGGCTCCTGTGGAGTGGAGTCCTTCCTGGAGCCGTGTTTGCAGGCGGCGGCTCCCCGCGCCCTGTCTGTGCGTCGTGTCCAAGAGCTCCTTGGAGGAAGAGAGAGCGCTCCCACTCGGGGGCTTTTCCACGGTCTGTGTGAGGAGGGGCGGGTGTGTCAAGTAGCTTATCGAGCGGAAGCCTGGGGCGGCGGAGAGCTGTGATCGTGCAGACCTTGAGGTGTCACCTCTTTGTCTGCTTTCCTGCCCCCCCTCCGCCCAAGCTCTGCTCCAAAGTAGCCCGGCAACCCCTCACACCTGCACGTGTCACAACCTAAGGTGTGGTCATGAGACACCCATGGGGTGTCGTTCTGTTCTTGCTAATTGTTTCCTGCCAGTCGCAGGCAGGAGTCCATGCGAGGAAGATGCGCTGGACAGAGCTCAGAGGGCGCACCTGGGTGGCTTTCCTTCAGAGTGACGTTCCTGCAACACTCTCCCGCTACTCTTGGTGCGCTCATGCCGCAACACAGGAAGGCTGGAGCAGGTGGCTGTGGGCTCTGCGCACCGCCAAAATAGCTCAGTTGGGAGAGCATTAGACTGAAGATCTAAAGGTCCCTGGTTTGATCCCGGGTTTTGGTATTTTGTTTCATCGCGCCCTTTGTTCCTCTCTCCAGCGCACCCTGCCTAAAGTGACGCGTCCCTTTCTCAGCCCGAAACGCAAGCAAGACACCAGCAGCGGTCCCTGCAGGTTTCCGTAGTGTAGCGGCTATCACGTTCGCCTAACACGCGAAAGGTCCCCGGTTCGAGACCGGGTGGAAGCAGGCTCGTTTTGCACGCTCCTGTACTTCACAGAGGTCTTGAACGACCGGTCATTTGTTCCCAATGTATTTCCGGTGCCTTCGTGCACTCTTGTACCAAACGCACGTTCCTTCTGTATGTGGAGCCGATCATTTGCAATTGGGCTGTGCCGACAGACCAGGACGAGCTCTGTCGGCTCAAAAGCAGCGCAGGACCTGCAAGAACAACAGAAAGATTAGTATCCAGCGGGGGCCTCTTAGTGAGCCCAAGATCTCATCAAGAATCGGCTCCAGCAACAGGGCTGGGTGCATTGTTCCATTCTCCGACCACTCTCGGTGTAAACAAGTCCCTCCTGGTCTCTGCTTGAAATGCACTTTCCTGCGTTTGCTTTGTTGTAACTGGCTTCCCCTGCATGGGCGAATGTGAAGAAGATCCTTAGTAAGTCATTGAAGAAAACCAAGAAGAGGTCGGAGTGGCCTCTGTCGTTCATCAACGATCCAGTCAGGCAGTACTCCTCCTATTCTGCCAGTATGCGGATTCGAACCGGGGTTGTTGCGGCCACAACACAAATTCTGAGCACTATACGATCACAGCGAGTTACCGAGACATACACAGCCAGTAGGAAAGGATGTACTCTCTTTGTGTGACACTAGTCGGAAAAGTCCTGACGCTGCATTTCAACTGAGCCCTAGTATACATCAACCCTTCGACACTCTGAGTGCCAACTCTCTTGTGTTTTCTCCATCAAGCAGGTCATGAAGGCAGCAATTACAGTTTGCTTACATGACGCACGCACAACATGGCTGTATGCTCCCATATGGTCTAGCGGTTACGATACCTGATCTTCACCCAGGTGGCCTGGTTTCAGCTCCTTGTATGAGAACGTGTCAGTTTTGCCTCCTGCTTTCCAAAGATCAGCACCATGTTTTACGCCTCCCCCAAATATCGAAGCTGCCTCTAAATCTGCAAATGAAGATGAGTCAATAAACCACTTGTTTTTCGTATAACTATACATATATTCATTTATTACTGATTTCATTCATTGAGCACGGATACAATAGAGGTACAGCCATTCACTGTTTGACATGTCTGCACTGGTACAGAACGTAGCAATCAGAAAACGGGTGAAACTGTCTTGAGAATTAGCATACAGTACCGAGGCCCCCATGACCAAATAAAGGCTAACCTCGATAATCAGCCTAAATAATGCAGACAACAGCAAAACGACTGACTTTGAAAAGGGAATGAATGTCCGGAAGGAGTAGTGTAACCAGCTTGAAATGCTTCTCCGGACTTCTAACTAAAAGAAACCGGGAACCAGCAGTGGCATCGACTCCTTTCGAACTGGGATCCTATCGCAGCTCGTGGTGTCCTAACTCTCCCGTATCTGATATTGGACCAAGCACATCAGGAGAGAGCGCGAACGCAGTCCCCCACTACCAGAAATTATGCAGTCGAGATTCCCACATTTGGGGAATTCGCAGGGGTCAGCACAGCCGGAGTGCAATAGCCGAGCCTCGCCCTGGGTGAATCGATTTTTTAAGAACTTTATTTTCTTTTCACAAAAAAATACAGGACATCACAAATTAGAAAGCTTTACATTAATATACATACTTAAAACAGTATATATAATCCCATCTCATTACATTTTGACACGGTACCAGTTATATAGCAACAATTTATTTTTTTCTGGTGCAAATCACATTCTTTACTTAAACATGATAATGTTTTTCACAGTTTCTTGAGATATTGACCTATGCTCTCAATTTCCCACAGATTTTCTGCTTCCTCCCTCCCTTCTCTCCACAGATCTCTGAGGTAATAGTTCTCTCGGGTGATGAACAGGGCCAGGCTACCTGCTGCCTTGACTGGGACCTCGATGCCTTTGAACAGCCCCATGTTCCTCACTCTCCACAGGGCGTCTTTCCCACTGTTCACCACGGCCCAGATCCTGTCAAACACGTCAGGAGGACGTTTGACAGGAGAGATGCCGTTGTAGCGGCAATGCTTGTTAATAAGACAGAATTAGGCAGTGGTATTCTGTCCTAAATGAGGCCCCATCTCACCCTCCATCTTTGTGGTGCAGCCACAGAGAAAGTATTCATGCAGGTTGATTTAAGATGTTTTCTTTTGATAATGGACAGCTCCCAGATGGGGATGCACTTAGCTTAGCCTGGCTATCATGATCAATGGTCATCCATTGGTGCCTATCTGTCTAGGGAGTGCCGAATGGACATCTGGACTGCATTCCTAAGTGTCAAGAGTAAGTGAGTCATATCTCACCTTGACCAACCAATCAGGGACTGGCAGGGCGTGGTAATACCACGTGGGTCTCTAATGCCTGCCAAACTCTCAACCAATCAGCACACATCTATGTCTTGGTCAAAAAGGGAGCGCAAGCTCAGATCGGGGCTCTCCTTGGCCATTTTCGCGCATCCTCAGAGACAATCACGTGACAACTGCTGTTGTCTGCAAAGGGACTTGGACTTTGTTCTAAGAGCGAGGCCGAGGATCCCATACGTACTCAGAATTCTACCAACGTGAATGATCCGCTTGATCAACGGCAGCCTACAGTTGGACCCTCGTCGACAACCTGAATAGCTTATTCAGAAGCAGCGCTGGACCAGGAACGAACCAGCTTCTTCCCAGGCAAAAGAGTGACTTGTGAGGACTCGCGGTCACACTCTGTGCATAGAGACTTTCTACTAGCCAGCTGGACTGCTGGTAGATCTCCTCGGAGCAACGACTGCCCTGCGCGCCGCAGTCAGATTCCTCCGCCCGTCCTACTCCGAGCTGTACCTCAACTGGTTGGCCGGTAGCCAGAGAACGCCAGGACAACGCCCATTGGACAACCGCTGGAACAGAGGCTGCAACAGAGCCTGTCAGCTGGTTTGGTGTTCGTGCCGGGAGATTCCAAATCCATACACAGTGGATAAGTAAACCCCATGTTCTACATTGTGTCTCGAGAATTCAATTGTACCTCAACACAAGTTGTTATCAATTTAATTCATGAGTAATGTATTTACTTCCGAGTTTAGAGTAACAGTGGGTAATAACACTGATTAGCGATTTGGTAACCGAACGATATATATTGACATATATTCTCTGTTGTGTATCTCTTTGTGTTGGCATCTCTTCGAGATTATATACCTTGTATATTGATAACCCTCACAGTAAGGTCTGCTGCTTGTATCCAGGCAGACTAGTATATGTTTGGTGCACAATTTATATGAATAAATGTATCTCGTGTATTGAACCCGTGTGTGTGCGTTGTTAGTTGTTCTGACGATTGATTTCCTAAAAGCCACAACGAACAACCTCGTGATTACTGCTACAATTAATAATTGTCTCAGTAAACCCATCAAACCTCTACAACCACGATACACCACCATAAACTATATAAATTTAGGAACATAAACATATAGTGTAAACTGTATATGGCTGGTATTGGTAGTTTAAAGAAAAAATACACACCAGTATTCCACTTTCTTCCTAAACATTTTAAGCATCAAAGTCTTACATGTAGTAAGATTTTACCACGTTTCGGAAACGATTTTACATGCTCCTTCTGACCATCTTAAGTTTATATACTTTGTGAAAAGTCATAAGATATTAACATTTTCTGTGAATGTGCTCGTTATCGGAGTAAACAAAAGCATACTTTTAGAATTTGATTAATAGGGAATATAATATGGAATCACGTACCTAAAGAAATTAATAACGATATAATTATTTTTATGTACTGTAGCTCAAATAGTAGTATAATACACTTTCTATGGATACATGTTCTTCTACGCAACGCAGAAGCACATCCACAAGTAACATTACCTAGCTAAGAGAGGACATCGGCTAGCCAATATGATAAATACAGTGGAAAAAAGCAATTGGGAAAATAAGACCTGCTGATCTGTTATACATACCAGGAAGAGAACAGAATATGATTTTTTTCTGTACGAAACGTGTGTTGTCTTTATGAAATTCATGTATTTTAAACGTTTAATTAAGAAGAAAAAAACTTACAGAAAGATACTAAGCTGATCACGAGATAGAAAGATTACCCGTTTTTCGCGCATAAAAAGTGGCTATTAACTGGGTGAACTGTTATTAACTGGAGTCAACTGGGTGAAAACACATAATATGAACATGAAACAAAACAAAAAATAAAAATAAGATACAATCTACAGACATTAAAACCGGTGTCATGGAAATATAACTATCAAGGAAGCCACAAGAGAGAGTTCTCACCTGAGTAAGGTCTTTATTTCAATATTGCAATATTGGGAGCCCTGCTGCCACTTCGCAAAGTGCAACCAGAGACTCAATTTGTTACAAGCAGTACAGGGTTTTCATAAGACGTTGCGCTGTAAAAAAGCTCAGCGCTTTGTCCCTTCTAAAACTTCCCCTATCCCTAAGAGAAAACAGATTACATCAAAAAGCGAAAGAAGAAGCAATAGATATGTTATTGAAAGCTTATCAGTTAGTTTCAGCTAATTCTAACGACCCAGACAGCATATATTGTTTTGGTACATTGTCTTCTAAAGTAACCTAAACAGTGTACTTTGTTGACGCACTGTTTTCTAAAATTCTGCACGTACTTAAGCACAGCAATTACATCCTTGAAATATATTATCTAAAAGCCCCAATATATTTTTTTGCAAAGCTCTCTACATTTTAAGAATCAATTTACTTATTAGATTTCCAGATTTAGAGCTCAGATGTCAAAGCACAGCAGCAGCTCTCCACAGCGATCCTCTATAGCGCCCTTTCTCCCGCAGCTCCATCATCATTGGAAGAAAGCAAGAGTGAAAGGCTGAAGTGAAATAGAGTGGGGACGAGGCAGTGAAGAGAGAGAACGTGGGAAGAAGAGAAAAACGCAAGGGAAAAAAAGCTCCGTCACCTCGTAAAAGAGGTGACGGAGCTGTCCTCTCAATAAGAAGGGTGCCAGCGAGCCTTGCTCTTGCTTATGGCCACACCCCCTTGAGCACGCCTGATCTTGTCTGATCTTGGAAGCTAAACAGGGATGGGCCTGCTTAGTACTTGGATGGGAGACCCCCTGGGAATACCAGGTGCTGTAAGCTTTTAAGCGCAGGAGGCGCCCTATCCCCGCTCGCTCGCTCATTCCCCTGTTCATACGTGCAGTGCGGCTTGTCCGTCTGTTTCTTTGTCAGCTTTGGCGAGACACGGGTGCTTGTGTATTAGCGTGTGCGTTTTTTATTCTGATCATGAACAGTTTTACAAGTCCGCAAAGGATCGAGGAAAGGTTTATCGCCAGCTGAAAAGAGACACAGCGCTTCGGCTGTGGAGACTTGTTCGGCTGGCGTTCGGAGAGTCGCGTTTTTCAGAATTGTATTGAGATCGTTTTCCACAGAGCTCAGATGTCAAAGCACAGCAGCAGCACTCCACAGCGATCCTCTATAGCGCCCTTTCTCCCGCAGCTCCGTCCTCATTGGAAGGAAGCAAGAGTGAAAGGCTGAAGTGAAATAGAGCGGGGACGAAGGCAGTGAAGAGAGAGAACGTGGGAAGAAGAGAAAAACGCAAGGGAAAAAAAGCAGCGTCGTAAAAGAGGTGACAGAGCTGTCCTCTCAATAAGAAGGGTGCCAGCGAGACTTGCTCTCGCTTATGGCCACACCCCCTTGAGCACGCCTGATCTCGGAAGCTAAACAGGGATGGGCCTGGTTAGTACTTGGATGGGAGACCGCCTGGGAATACCAGGTGCTGTAAGCTTTTAAGCGCAGGAGGCGCCCTACCCCCGCTCGCTCGCTCATTCCCCTGTTCACACGTGCAGTGCGGCTTGTCCGTCTGTTTATTTGTCAGCTTTGGCGAGACACGGGTGCTTGTGTATTAGCGTGAGCGTTTTTTATTCTGATCATGAACAGTTTTACAAGTCCGCAAAGGATCGAGGAAAGGTTTATCGCCAGCTGAAAAGAGACACAGCGCTTCGGCTGTGGAGACTTGTTCGGCTGGCGTTCGGAGAGTCGCGTTTTTCAGAATTGTATTGAGATCGTTTTCCACAGAGCTCAGATGTCAAAGCACAGCAGCAGCACTCCACAGCGATCCTCTATAGCGCCCTTTCTCCCGCAGCTCCGTCCTCATTGGAAGGAAGCAAGAGTGAAAGGCTGAAGTGAAATAGAGCGGGGACGAAGGCAGTGAAGAGAGAGAACGTGGGAAGAAGAGAAAAACGCAAGGGAAAAAAAGCAGCGTCGTAAAAGAGGTGACAGAGCTGTCCTCTCAATAAGAAGGGTGCCAGCGAGACTTGCTCTCGCTTATGGCCACACCCCCTTGAGCACGCCTGATCTCGGAAGCTAAACAGGGATGGGCCTGGTTAGTACTTGGATGGGAGACCGCCTGGGAATACCAGGTGCTGTAAGCTTTTAAGCGCAGGAGGCGCCCTACCCCCGCTCGCTCGCTCATTCCCCTGTTCACACGTGCAGTGCGGCTTGTCCGTCTGTTTATTTGTCAGCTTTGGCGAGACACGGGTGCTTGTGTATTAGCGTGAGCGTTTTTTATTCTGATCATGAACAGTTTTACAAGTCCGCAAAGGATCGAGGAAAGGTTTATCGCCAGCTGAAAAGAGACACAGCGCTTCGGCTGTGGAGACTTTATTAATAAGGCCCCTCAGTAGTTGAGATCTCTGTTATACCCATCTAGAAACATGCAATCAGCATGTTATTGCTGAAGCAATAGTCACAACATTATTCCACACCTGGGTGAGAGGCGGGTTATGATGACAGTCATGCTTTCTACACCTTATACTGAGCTCAGAAATGGACCAAGCGGACATCTCACGAGCAGATCCCTCCGCGTATAAGAAAGGCAACTTGTCTCAGCAAAAATACCACGGATTCACATCCAAAATATGATAAAAAGGCAAAAACCCCACACTTGGAATGCAAACGTACCCTAAAAAGGAAACATGGTTTTAAAACCAACTTGATTTTCCCCTGGAGAAACCTTTTTATGGACACACATCGCATCTATTACACATGTAGAACTAAATATAAAGCTAAAACTTAATATAAGAAGTCATGACATATCACACATGACGAAGTCTGGTCCAGAATAAACAGTTTACATTGACCCACCTTTATTTACCCTGGTCACTCACTTCTATTAACTGTTTAACTGGGTAACAAATTAATATTTGTTTCAATTTGGGATCTACACCTGGGAGCCCTGAAATGTTGGCCAGAGGGGAGAAGCTGATATTCAGACGTGAGAATATATTAAAAAAAAGGATCTGATGTTGTTTTTCACCTGTCTAATCAAAGCTTGTTCAAAAATTATCAGATTTTAGGACACACGAGTTTATAATCATACTCATTCCACTTTTTAACCCCGTATATATGCACAATATGAAACGTATATACACTAAATCTCACGTGTGACTCCCATAATATACATTTCTTTACGAAAATTAGGAACACTTACTACAATTATCAACCCCCCATGACGAGGCAATATTTCATACCTTTGTTTCTTTGTGGGTTCAAAGTTCTGTCCTGTCGTTTCACACGTAATGTTTTGGTAGTTATCTCAATTTTCCTTTGCAATTATCTCCAAGATCATCATCAACTTTTTGTAAAACGCTATGCACAACTGATATTTAAAGAAAGTCCTGTACCAAAACATCTTCGTAGGGAAAGACAACTTTTTTTTCCTTACGTTAGTCGCTACACGGTTACTCAGAAAATCCATTCACCGCCTTTAAAAAAAAGTTTCGTTTTTTATTGTGGTTCACTGACATTTCTGTCACAATTCTGAGGGACCCCAAATAAAATTCACTTGCCGGTATAAAGACGCCGGCGAGGATAAGACAGGTATCGAGCCACCTGCGTATCTAGCGGACGTTTAAAATAAAAAAAATGGCGTGTAATGTTGATAGGGCTACTGTTTTTTTATAGTTTGTCGATTGTAAGGGGACGTGGGCCGCGACAGAAATACTGGACGGGGTGGGAAAAGGTTTATTGATGGTTTATTGTACCGCAACGGTCACAATTGACTCACCAGCAAAGATGGCGCCGAGGCCACATCGACTCCCTCCTGCCCTGCCTCGCACCGAAGCTCGAGCTGCGGAGCGCGACGCCAAACCGCCGGTCCACGGGCGCGGGCGCCGGACATAGACGTCATAAACCCTTCCGAGGCGCAGGAATTATAGATCACTGTAGTTTCTTCTGGACCCGGGTTAGGGACAGTGTGCCCTCCGTGAGAGTCTTCTGAGGAAGCCAGTGTCTCATGGGTGTCCAGGCTTGGTACCATCTGTCCATCACAGGACACACAGACACACACACTCACACACCCTGGACAGGACACCAGTCCATCACAGGACACACACTCACTCACTCACACACCCTGGACAGGACACCAGTCCATCACAGAACATACACACACTCTAGATAGGACACCAGTCCATCACAGGACACACACACACTCACACACCCTGGACAGGACACCAGTCACTCACAGGACACACACACACACTCACACACCCTGAACAGGAACCAGTCCCTCACAGGACACACACACAGAACCTGGATAGGACACCAGTCCCTCACAGGACACTCAGACACACACACTCACACACCCTGGACAGGAACCAGTCCATCACATGACAAAAACACACTCACTCACACACCCTGGACAGGACAGCAGTCCATCACAGGACACACACACTCACACACCCTGGACAGGACAGCACTCCATCACAGGACACACACACACCAGGGCCAGTTTTCCCAGAAGCCAATTAGCCCAAAAGCCTGTCTTTGGACCCGGAGAACACAGGGAGAACATGCAGACTCCACACAGACAGTCCCCCCCCCCCGGGTCCAGACCCGAGCCCGGAGCCCCCCCGCGCTGAACCCCTCCGTACAGACGGCCGCACACAGCTCCGTTGTTCCCGATTCCCGAGGTGATCTGTTAAAAGAAGCCGGTGTGTTGCCTCCAGGTGACCTTTCCTACTGGAGTCAGGACAGGAGGCTCTTCTGTACACAGAAGGGGGTGGGGGTGGGGAACAAGCCGCCCAGCCCTGTGGTTGAAGCCGATACCCCGGCTTCTCTCCAGACACAGCTGGGTGAGCTCCTCCAGTCAGTACAGGGGGCTCTACTGTACACAGAGGGTGGCAGGGGTGTGGAACAACTCCTTTTTTTTTTATTTTGGAGGCCAAAGAGGACAAAAAAGGAAACGTCTGGAGGTGGATCGATGGTTATCTCTGCGGTTGTTCTGATGTTCTGGAAAAAAAAAAAAAAACGGCTCGCTTGCCCGGTCGTGTAGTGTTTCCACACCCCACGCAAATCAACTTCTCTTCGCCCCCGGGGGCTCGTCGCCCGCCGCACCCCTCTCACGTGATAGGGGCTTCCCCCGGCTGTGACGTACTTACCCTACCCCCTTCTCCGCCAACGTCATACCGAAGGTCGCGCTTCGGTCCGCGGCGATGTTGACGGACTGTCTTGTAGCGTGAGAAGGGTTTAAATTTCGACTTAAGGAGTTGGCCATCGTTATATTTCGCGAGGTAACATACGGGGGGAAAAAGAACATTTATATTTATCAACCTACTAGTAATACTGGGTGGATGTCACGTTCCCCAAAGTTCAGTGCCTCTCTCTAATAAAGTAGAAACGCGACGTTAAACTCCGTTCGAAACGGGAGAAATCACCAGGACACGATACAACTGACGTCCGGAAAAGAAAAAAGGACTCCTATTCCCATTTGTAATGACCCCGTCGTGTTTTTCCCGGTGTGCGCTTATCTTTCGGAGACCGTTTCTCTCTGGTGTTGTTTTGCTGTTAGAATAAATGCCGAAGTGACCCTTCTGTGTGGAGTCTGCGTGTTCTCTCCAGCGGGTCGTTTCCTCCACCGCAGGGGCTGGTCGAACCGGGGTCTCCCAATCGTCACAGAAGTGTGTGTCGTTCTGGGTGGTGGTGGGGGGGTGCATCGGGGATACTGCGCCCCGAGGGGGTGACCTCTCACCTTACTCCGGACGAAGGGAGAAGACCTGTACCTTCACAAGTCCGGGTTGTGAAAACTTCTTCTGGCAGTTCAAAACGTTACGAAGGGACTACAGCGCTACCCTGTTTTCCATTTGTATCGTGTATTATTAGACAGTCATAAGTATCTGTACTGATCACAGAGTCCCCCTCTCACTGCCAGGACTGAAGACCAGTGCAGCACGAATAATAATAATAATTAATAAGTCTGGACTCTCCACTCAGAGCTCCTCCCAGGTCAGGGGGATCCCCTCCAGCCCCCCCAGTGTGCAGCCCCTACCTGGATGATGCTCCAGTCCGCTCAGCACACAGCAGCTCTCAGTGGGGAGGAGAGCAGAGGGATGGAGCCAGTTCAGAGAGGGGGGTGATAAGGAGGCCATGATGGGTCAAGACCAGGGAGGGAATCAGGCCAGGATACTGGGGTAACACCCCTACTCTTCTCCAGAAACACCCCGGGATTGTTAATGAGCACAGAGAGTCATGACCTCGGTTTTACGTCTCATCCGAAGGACGGCGCCTGTTTACAGTCCAGTGTCCCCCGTCACTATACTGGGGCATCAGGACCCACACAGACCGCAGGGTGAGAGCGCCCCCTGCTGGCCCTACTCACACCTCTCCCAGCAGCAACCTTAGGGGGGGGGGGGGAGGGAAAAAAACAAAAGCTAAACAGATTTTTTTTTAAAAAAATTTATTGATGCTTAACAAAAGGTCATCAGTCCAGTCTGGGGCCCCTCAGCTTCAGTCCAGACCAGTCTGGGGCCCCTCAGCTTCAGTCCAGTCTGGGGCCCCTCAGCTTCAGTCCAGCACAGTCTGGGGTCCCTCAGCTTCGGTCCAGCACAGACTGGGGTCCCTCAGCTTCGGTCCAGTCTGGGGTCCCTCAGCTTCGGTCCAGCACAGACTGGGGTCCCTCAGCTTTGGTCCAGACTGGGGTCCCTAAGCTTCGGTCCAGCACAGTCTGGGGTCCCTCAGCTTCGGTACAGCACAGCCTGAGGTCCCTCAGCTTTGGTCCAGTCCAGTCTGGGGCCTCTCAGCTCCAGTCTAGTCCAGTCTGGGGCCCCTCAGCTCCTGTCCAGTCCAGTCTGGTGTCCCTCAGCTCCAGTGCTGTCCAGTCTGGGGTCCCTCAGCTTCGGTCCAGCACAGTCTGGTGTCCCTCAGCTTCGGCCCAGCACAGACTGGGGTCCCTCAGCTTCGGTCCAGCATAGACTGGGGTCCCTCAGCTTCGGTCCAGCACAGTCTGGGGTCCCTCAGCTTCAGTCCAGACTGGGGTCCCTCAGCTTCGGTCCAGCACAGTCTGGTGTCCCTCAGCTCCTGTCCAGTCCAGTCTGGGGTCCCTCAGCTTGGGTCCAGCACAGTCTGGGGTCCCTCAGCTTCGGTCCAGTCTGGTGTCTCTCAGCTCCGGTCCAGTCCAGTGTGGTGTCCCTAGGCTGCAGTCCAGTCGTCTGGTGTCCCTCAGCTCCGGTCCAGTCCAATTCAGTCCAGTCCAGTCCAGTCTAGATCTTAGCAGGCACAGAACCAGGAAAGGAACCTGGAAAGAATATTGTTATTGCAGGTGTGAGGGACACAGACACAGACGTCACCATGACATCAAACAGCAAGAGGAGACTCCTCCTTGAATCACAGACACGACCGGGCGGCGCCCCCCTGTCTGCTCACCTGCACCTCCTCTTCCTCTTCTTGTCCTTCCCGGCAGCCTGCTCCTCCTCTCCCTCGCTCTTCCTCTCCTGAGCTAGGGTCTCCTCCGCCCCCATCGGCTCGTCCTGATCTTCTGTCTCCACTGACACGCAGCTCAGGGACTTCAAAAAGACGCATCGGCGCTTCCGAAGCAGAGACAGGAGAGTCACGTTAAGAGTCGGACTGGACACTCCAGTACATGAACACTGCACTGAGAGAGAGAGGGGTTGATACAGACACACTGACTGGACACTCCAGGACAGAGAGGAGGAGAGAGACACACTGAGGACAGAGAGGAGGAGGAGAGAGACACTGACAGACAGGGCTGAAAGAGAGAGAGACAGAGAGGCAGGGACAGGCAGACAGCAGGCCGAGAGAGACACTGACAGACAGGGCTGAAAGAGAGAGAGACACTGAGACCCAGGGACAGACAAGACGGCAAAACTCCACCACAGACAGGACAGGGGGCAGGGTGGGACCAGCACTGACCTCCTTCCTCTCTCCTGCCGGAAGAGCTGTCTCCACCTCCTCTTCCTCCTGCAAGTCAAGAGACAGGCTGAGAGAGTGACGGGCTGGCGGGACATCGGCGAACAGAGCTGAAGGCAGAGAGCAGAGGAGACAGGCCCAGCTGGGACAACGCAGGACAGACAGAGAGACAGACAGGGAGACACACGGAGAGACACAGGGAGAGAGACCCAGCTGGGACAACGCAGGACAGACAGAGAGCAGGGAGACACACGGAGAGACACAGGGAGTCAGGCCCAGCTGGGACAACGCAGGACAGACAGAGAGCAGGGAGACACAAGGAGAGACACAGGGAGAGAGACCCATTTGGGATAACGCAGGACAGACAGAGAGCAGGGAGACACACGGAGAGAGAGAGGAGGGAGGGAGACACAGCTGGGACAACGCAGGACAGACAGAGAGACAGGCAGGGAGACACACGGAGAGACACAGGGAGAGAGACCCAGCTGGGACAACGCAGGACAGACAGAGAGCAGGGAGACACACGGAGAGACACAGGGAGACAGGCCCAGCTGGGACAACGCAGGACAGACAGAGAGCAGGGAGACACACGGAGAGACACAGGGAGAGAGACCCAGCTGGGACAACGCAGGACAGACAGAGAGCAGGGAGACACACGGAGAGACACAGGGAGACAGGCCCAGCTGGGACAACGCAGGACAGACAGAGAGCAGGGAGACACAAGGAGAGACACAGGGAGAGAGACCCAGCTGGGACAACGCAGGACAGACAGAGAGCAGGGAGACATGGAGAGACTCAGACAGAAGGACAGAAAGACAGAAAGAGAGAAGTACAGACGGACAAAAAGACAGAGAAAAGGATAGATGGACTGATGGACAGAAAGGCAGAGAAAAGGACAGAAAGACAGATGGACAGATGGACAGAGAAAAGAACAGACGGACAGAGGGACAGATGGACAGAGGGACAGATGGACTGAAGGATAGACGGACAGAAGGACAGATGGACAGACAGACGGACAGACGGACAGACTCTGCCCCACTTGTCTCGACAAACATCTCAGCCTCTCTCCTTGCCCTCCGCACTGGGGAGCCCCAGGCGGGGCCTGGCGGGGCCGGGCGGGCGATGGGGGGCAGGACGGGCGGGGGCAGGGGCAGGGGCACCGCCCCGGGCAGCAGGGGGGGCTCGAGGGGCATGGCGGGGATTAAGGGGGGGCAGCGGGGCAGGGCGGGCAGGGGCCTGAGGGGGCCGGAGGGGGGGGCCGGGGGCGGGGAGCGGAGGGGGCTCTCGGGCGAGGAGGGGGGGGGAAACCAAGCGGAACGAGCTGGGCGAGCCCGAGCGCGACGAGCCGGGCGACCCCGGGAGCTCCAGCTGCAGCTCGGCCGCCCTCTCCAGCTTCTGGACGAGCTCGGGGAAACACGAAGACACCACGGGATTCTGTCCAGCGGGGAGAGAGGGAGACACAACGCAGGGGGGATGAGGAGCAGAGACTACGCCTGGACAGGTGAGTGTGTACAGTGTGTCCAGTAAGAGTCTGGACAGGTGAGTGTGGACAGTGTGTCCAATAAGAGCCCAGACAGGTGAGTGTGGACAGTGTGTCCAATAAGAGCCCAGACAGGTGAGTGTGGACAGTGTGTCCAGTGAGAGTCTGGACAGGTGGGTGTGTACAGTGTGTCCAATAAGAGCCCAGACAGGTGAGTGTGGACAGTGTGTCCAGTGAGAGTCTGGACAGGTGGTTCTGTACAGTGTGTCCAGTAAGAGTCTGGACAGGTGGGTGTGTACAGTGTGTCCAGTAAGAGTCCGGACAGGCGAGTGTGTCCAGTGTGTCCAGAAAGAGTGTGGACAGGTGTGTCCAACAGTAAGAAGCTGTCTTACCCTGTAACCTAGCTCAGGGGTGTTAGGGGGTGCTCTGTCTCCTCCCCAGATCTCACCTTCAGCTCTGGTGAAATGACGGACCACTAGGAGACGCTGAAAACGAGGACACAAGACAGAGGTTAGGTCCACAGAGCTCACTCAATCACTACAGCAAGCAGAGACCTCTCGGCCATCAGGACTGTGGGGGTCAGAGTGGGGAGCTGTAGGGTATCGGGAGTTTAGGGGTCAGTGTGGGGAGCTGTAGGGTATCGGGAGTTTAGGGGTCAGTGGGGGGAGCTGTAGGGTATCGGGAGTTTAGGGGTCAGTGTGGGGAGCTGTAGGGTATCGGGAGTTTAGGGGTCAGTGTGGGGAGCTGTAGGGTATCGGGAGTTTAGGGGTCAGTGGGGGGAGCTGTAGGGTATCGGGAGTTTAGGGGTCAGAGTGGGGAGCTGTAGGGTATCGGGAGTTTAGGGGTCAGTGTGGGGAGCTGTAGGGTATCGGGAGTTTAGGGGTCAGTGGGGGGAGCTGTAGGGTATCGGGAGTTTAGGGGTCAGTGTGGGGAGCTGTAGGGTATCGGGAGTTTAGGGGTCAGTGGGGGAGCTGTAGGGTAGATGTGGGGCACCGGGCCCACCACAGGGCGGCCGGTCCAGTCTCGCGGAAGGCGACCCGGTCAGACTTACGGAAAAGCACCGGGACTTGGGCCGGGATCTCTCCCGCTGCCAGTCCGGGTTCGGCCTGACCGGTGTGACCTGTGAAGACGCCAAACAGCCCATCTCCGAGACAGCTCTGACCAAATAGTCCAGCCCAGTCGTGTCGAGACTAGGGGCCTTGAGCAGTCTCTACAGTGTGTCCAGTGAGAGTGTGGACAGGTGAGTGTGTACAGTGTGTTAAGTAAGAGTCTGGACAGGTGAGTGTGGACAGTGTGTCCAGTGAGAGTGTGGACAGGTGAGTGTGGACAGTGTGTCCAGTAAGAGTCTGGACCGTGTGTCCAGTAAGAGTGTGGACAGGCGAGTGTGTACAGTGTGTCCAGTAAGAGTGTGGACAGTGTGTCCAGTAAGAGTGTGGACAGGTGAGTGTGGACAGTGTGTCCAGTAAGAGTCTGGACAGGTGAGTGTGTACAGTGTATCCAGTAAGAGTCTGGACAGGTGAGTCTCTACAGTGTGTCCAGTAAGAGTCTGGACAGGTGAGTCTCTACAGTGTGTCCAGTAAGAGTCTGGAAAGTGTGTCCAGTGAGAGTCTGGACAGGTGAGTGTGTACAGTGTGTCCAGTGAGAGTCTGGACAGGCGAGTGTGTACAGTGTGTCCAGTAAGAGTCTGGACAGTGTGTCCAGTAAGAGTGTGGACAGGCGAGTGTGTACAGTGTGTCCAGTAAGAGTCTGGACAGTGTGTCCAGTAAGAGTGTGGACAGGTGAGTCTCTACAGTGTGTCCAGTGAGAGTGTGGACAGGTGAGTCTCTACAGTGTGTCCAGTGAGAGTGTGGACAGGTGAGTGTGTACAGTGTGTCCAGTAAGAGTGTGGACAGGTGAGTGTGTACAGTGTGTCCAGTAAGAGTCTGGACAGGTGAGTGTGTACAGTGTGTCCAGTAAGAGTCTGGACAGGTGAGTCTCTACAGTGTGTCCAGTGAAAGTCTGGACAGGTGAGTGTGTACAGTGTGTCCAGTGAGAGTCTGGACAGGCGAGTGTGTACAGTGTGTCCAGTAAGAGTCTGGACAGTGTGTCCAGTAAGAGTGTGGACAGGCGAGTGTGTACAGTGTGTCCAGTAAGAGTCTGGACAGTGTGTCCAGTAAGAGTGTGGACAGGTGAGTCTCTACAGTGTGTCCAGTGAGAGTGTGGACAGGTGAGTCTCTACAGTGTGTCCAGTGAGAGTGTGGACATGTGAGTGTGTACAGTGTGTTCAGTAAGAGTCTGGACAGGTGAGTGTGTACAATGTGTCCAGTAAGAGTCTGGACAGGTGAGTCTCTACAGTGTGTCCAGTGAAAGTCTGGACAGATGAGTCTTTACAGTGTGTTCAGGAAGAGTCTGGGACGTCCAGAAGCAATCTGTGCTCTCAGAAGGCCATAATGGACCTGCAGCTTGGTGTTCCTCGGACCCGCGACCCTGTCTCTTGAGCCGAGGCGTGTCCTCAGTCAAGATCACCACTGGAAGTGTCTCTCCTCGTCTGGAGGTGTTACCGTGAGACCTGGTCTGTCAAGCGCTTTGCGCTGCTATGTGTGTGAAAGGTGCTCTATCAGTGAAGTTTATTATTATTATTATAATACAGCGAGCGCTGCTGGGGGCGGAGAGGCCAGTTGGTGGAGGGCTGGACGCTGGACGCTGGACGGCGGGCGGGAGGGGTGGACTTACGACGCCTCGCTGGGCCCGGGTCCTGCTGCGACCGCGCACGGCCGTGCGGCATCTCTGTCGGTCCATCGTCCTGCCGAGACAAGCAGAGTCACAGAGGGGAGGGGAGGGGGCGGAGCCACACAGCTGGGCGACTTGTTCCCTACCCCCGCCCCCCTCTGTGTACAGTAGAGCCTCCTGTCCTGACTGGAGGAGCTCACCCAGCTGTGTCTGGAGAGGAGCCAGGGTATCAGCTTTGTTCCACACTCCCGCTACTCTCTGTGTACAGTAGAGCCTCCTGTCCTGACTGGAGGAGCTCACCCAGCTGTGTCTGGAGAGAAGCCAGGGTATCGGCTTTGTTCCCCACCCCCGCCCCCCTCTGTGTACAGTAGACCCTCCTGTCCTGACTGGAGGAGCTCACCCAGCTGTGTCTGGAGAGAAGCCAGGGTATCGGCTTCAACCACAGGGCTGGGCAGCTTGTTCCCCACCCCCACCACTCTCTGTGTAGAGGTGCACCTCCTCTCAATATCTTTTTACAGCACGATCACACCCATCAGAGTGGAGTAACGGGAAAAAAAAAACAACTTATTTCTCAACTTATTTTGTTATTTCTCGACAGCGGCATTTTTAACTGACTTACCGATTTCACAGGGATTCTTCAGAGTGAATCTGAAGCTGAAACTATTATTTGTTTGAAGTCGAAGTAACCCGCGAATCTTTTTTGGAAGAAACACGTGTTTAGAAAGCGCTATATAGTCCTTTCCTCCTCCTCTCCCTTCACTCCTCTGAGCTCACGGGGCTCCGGCGTCGCCCCCCGCTAGATTCCGCCGCTCTGTGACGTCAGGCGGCTCATTGTGACGCCCCCGTGATGTCGCCCCCGACGCGCTCACGGCTCGGCCGCGAAACAAAAATGGCCGATATTTTTCGCGGTTGTTTTTTTTTTAGGTGGACATTTTATTTTTCCAACTCTCAGCGGCCAGCCGGGTGTCCCTGTACGACCCCGGTAGTCGCCACCTCGGACAGGCAGGGGAAACGGGTCCAGCTTTTTCCGGCCCAAGGGTTACAAAAGCTGCACTTGAATTTAAAGACAAAATCACGTCGAGGGCGCATTCAGCACCCCCACGTCCAACACGGGTTTCCGTGGGGTTTGGTTCAGTGAAATTAGCACCCCCCCTACCCCCAAGTCAAAGAAAGACCAACCTCCACCCCCCTCTAGCGGCCAAGGGTGGAAATTTCGGGCCACGCCACGTCCAAAAAACACAGGTTCCCCCCCCCCGTCCTGCGGGGAAAAGAGACGGCATTTTCTTTTCCGAGCGCTGCGTGGGACCTCACAACCCCCCCCCAAAAAAACAGGCTTCGGAGACGAGGAAAACCAGGCACGTCGACCTCTCTACAACACCACACGGCCGTTTCTGTTTCAGACCGTGGTAAAAAAATAAATACAATTTCGCCCCTCACCGACCGCCGCGCAAAAAAACACAACTTCACGCTACAGAAACGGCCTGTGTGAGGGGGGACACGGGAAAAAAATAAAACCTGCGTGTTTTCGGCAGAGTAAGCTCAGCGGGGAAACTCCCTGAATCTCGGGGTTGCTTCTTGAACTCCAAAAACGACCTTTTTTCTCTCTCTCGTTTTCTTGGTGTCTGGGACGTTCACAAACTCCGCCGCGTCGGTGCGATTCCCAGCGGGACTTGAACATAACCCCCCCCCCCCCCGTGGAGCCAGAGCGCCCCCGTGTGGCCGAGAGGACCACCACCCGCAGGGCTGAGCTTTTACTGCCGTGTCCCGCTTTCACTCTGGCGATGAAGGAGGGAATCAAGGAGGAGAATTAATATTGTGATCCACCAGTCCATCACAGGACACACACACACCCTGGACAGGACACCAGTCCTTCACAGGACACACACACTCACACACCCTGGACAGGACAGCAGTCCATCACAGGACACACACACACTCACACACCCTGGACAGGACAGCAGTCCATCACAGGACACACACACTCACACACCCTGGACAGGACAGCAGTCCATCACAGGACACACACACACTCACACACCCTGGACAGGACACCAGTCCATCACAGGATGTTCAGTGCCTCTCTCTAATAAAGTAGAAACAAGACATTAAACTCCGTTCAAAACGGGAGAAATCACCAGGACACCATACACCTTGCTCCGGACGATGGGAGAAGACCTGTACCTTCACGAGTCCGGGTTGTGAAAACTTCTTCTGGCAGTTCAAAACGTTTCGAAGGGACTACAGCGCTACCCTGTTTTCCATTTCTATCGTGTATTATTATACAGTCATAAGTGTCTGTACTGATCACAGAGTCCCCCTCTCACTGCCAGAACTGAAGCCCAGTGCAGCACGAATAATAATAATAATAATTAATCCGTCTGGACTCTCCACTCAGAGCTCTTCCCAGGTCAGGGGGATCCAGTGGGGAGGAGAGCAGAGGGATGGAGCCAGTTCAGAGAGGGGGGTGATTAGGAGGCCATGATGGGTCAAGACCAGGGGGGGAATCAGGCCAGGATACTGGGGTAACACCCCTACTCTTCTCCAGAAACACCCCGGGATTGTTAACGAGCACAGAGAGTCAGGACCTTGGTTTGACGTCTCATCCGAAGGACGGCGCCTGTTTACAGTCCAGTGTCCCCCGTCACTATACTGGGGCATCAGGACCCACACAGACTGCAGGGTGAGAGCGCCCCCTGCTGGCCCCACTCACACCTCTCCCAGCAGCAACTTTGGGGGGGGGGAGGGAAAAAAACAAAAGCTAAACAGATTTTTTAAAAAAATTTTTTATTGATGCTTAACAAAAGAACAAAAATTACAAGTTTCAGTCCAGACTGGGGTCTGGGGTCCCTCAGCTTCAGTCCAGTCCAGAATGGGGCCCCTCAGCTTCGGTCCAGCACAGACTGGGGTCCCTCAGCTTCAGTCCAGACTGGGGTCCCTCAGCTTCAGTCCAGCACAGTCTGGGGTCCCTCAGCTCCAGTCCAGTCCAGTCTGGTGTCTCTCAGCTCCGGTCCAGTCCAGTCTGGTGTCCCTAGGCTCCAGTCCAGTCCAGTCTGGCGTCCCTCAGCTTCAGTGCAGTCCAGTCTGGCGTCCCTCAGCTCCAGTCCATTCCAGTCTAGTCCAGTCCAGATCTTAGCTGGCACAGAACCAGGAAAGGAACCTGGAAAGAATATTGTTATTGCAGGTGTGAGGGACACAGACACAGACGTCACCATGACATCAAACAGCAAGAGGAGACTCCTCCTTGAATCACAGACACGACCAAGCGGCGCCCCCCTGTCTGCTCACCTGCACCTCCTCTTCCTCTTCTTGTCCTTCCCGGCAGCCTGCTCCTCCTCTCCCTCGCTCTTCCTCTCCTGACCCACGGTCTCCGCCGCCTCCATCGGCTCGTCCTGATCATCTGTCTCCACCGACACACAGCTCAGGGCAGCAGAGACAGGAGAGTCACGTTAAGAGTCGGACTGGACACTCCAGGACATGAACACTGCACTGAGAGAGAGAGAGGGGTTGATACAGACACACTGACTGGACACTCCAGTACATGAACACTGCACTGAGAGAGAGAGGGGTTCATACAGAAACACTGACTGGACACTGACTGGACACTGGACAGGAGTAAAGAGAGGATCAGAGCATTACCCACCTTATTTTTCTTCTGTCTCACAGGAGGTGGTGATTGGACCTCCTCCAGCTGGAGTCCGAGGAGGGAGAGAGGGGGCAGGAGAGGGACAGCACAGGGAGAGAAAGAGAGAGACAGGTGAGTCAAGTGTCCCAAGAGTACAGAGACTCTGCTGAAATCACACTCGCAGTGAGTGACACTGACACTAACCAGCCTCAGGACAGCAGTGCTAGAGCACCACAACCCAGACTCAACCACATCACAGCACAGATCAAACAGCAATATCTCACACACTGGGACACACACACACAAACACAACATAAACTGGAATGCTACAGAACCTTAAATAGACAATACACACTAGCTGAATATTTGACCAAAATAAAAAATAACAAACAGAAACAGACCCTGACGAATTACAGGCTCAGTGACCACAACCTGGCCATAGAAACTGGGCGACACAGGCAGACCTGGCTGCCCAGAGAGGACAGGCTGTGCTCCCACTGCCAGCGGGGAGAAATAGAGACAGAGGTGCACTTCCTACTGCACTGTGACAGATACTCTGGGATTAGAGAAACATTCTTCCCGAAATTCAGAAATCTAATCCCAGAGTTCCCACACCTGCCAGAATCACAACGGGTCCCAATCCTACTGGGAGAGGGAGGAGGGAACTCAGTTGATCTGGGAGCCCAGTATGTGATCTCCTGTCACAGCCTGAGGAACAGTGAGTCTGTCTCCCAATAATGCTCCAGCCGCCTACAGTATATGTCAATATTTTATAATATGTCTTTGTTGTAAATGTCTGTAACATGTCTGCTTTACGCAGAGAGTGGCGGGGGTTGGATGTCAAGGCCTGACGATACCGCATTACGCAGAGAGTGGAGGGGTGGGATGTCAGGGCCTGACGACACTGCTTTATGCAGAGAATGGAGGGGTGGGTGTCAGGGCCATACGACACTTCTTTATTCAGAGAGTGGAGGGGGTGGGATGTCAGGGCTAGATGACACTGCTTTACACAGAGAGTGGAGAGGTGGGTGTCAAGGCTATACGACAGTGCTTTACACAGAGAGTTGTGGGGCTAGGATGTCAGGGCCATATGACACTGCTTTACACAGAGAGTGGTGGGGGTGGGATGTCAGGGCTTGACGACACTGCTTTATGCAGAGAGTGGAGGGGTGGGATGTCAGGGCTATACGACAGTGCTTTCGGCAGAGAGTGGTGGGGGTGTGATGTCAGGGCCATACGACACTTCTTTACGCAGGGAGTGGCAGGGGTGGGATGTCAGGGCCTGACGATGCTACTTTACACAGTTAGTGGTGGGGGTGTGATGTCAGGGCCATACGACAGTGCTTTACACAGAGAGTGGCGGGGGAGGGATGTCAGGGCTTGACAACACTGCTTTATGTAGAGAGTGGAGGGGAGGGTTTCAGGGCCATAAGACACTGCTTTATGCAGAGAGTGGAGGGATTGGTGTCAGGGCCATATGACACTACTTTACACAGAGAGTGGCGGGGGTGGAATGTCAGGGCCTGACGACACTGCTTTATTCAAAGAGTGGAGGGGTGGGTGTCAGGGCTATACGACAGTGCTTAATGCAGAGAGTGGAGGGTTGGGTGTCAGGGCTATACGACAGTGCTTTCCGCAGAGAGTGGTGGGGGTGTGATGTCAGGGCCATACGACACTTCTTTACGCAGGGAGTGGCAGGGGTGGGATGTCAGGGCCTGACGATACTTATTTACGCAGAGAGTGGCAGGGGTGGGATGTCAGGGCCTGAAGATACTGCTTTTCGCAGAGAGCGGAGGAGGTGGGATTCGACCTCTCAGTGGGGCCAGCAGGGGGCACTCACCCTGCAGTCTGTGTGGGTCTTAATGCCCCAGTGTAGTGACGGGGGACACGATCTGGCCCACCAGCGACGAGCAGGTTACCAGATCTAGACAAAGGGGGCAACTCTTAGTCGTATGAGCTTAGTCACACATCGCAGCGATTAAAAAAACAAAACAAACATATTATGTCTGTTACTAGCGACTTTTTTTTCCTACATTGAAAGTCTCTTTCCCGGGTGATTTTCTAGCGCGACTGGGGCTCTTCATTTCTCCTCGGTGTCTCATCGCGGGCGGATTTGAAACAGACCACAGAAGGTGGTCACACACTATATTATTATTGAGAGACAGGCTCACTGTCTGTACCTCAGGCTGGGACAGGAGATCCCACACTGTATTATTATAGAGAGACAGGCTCACTGTATGTTCCCCAGGCTGGGTCAGGAGCTCACACAGTATTATTATAATTATTGAGAGACAGTCTCACTGTCTGTTCCTCAGTCTGGGACAGGAGATCACACACTGTATTATTATTATTGAGAGACAGGCTCACTGTCTGTTCCCCAGGCTGGGACAGGAGATAACACTGTATTATTATTGAGAGACAAACTCACTGTCTGTTCCCCAGGCTGGGACAGGAGATCCCACACTGTATTATTATAATTATTTAGAGACAGACTCACTGTCTTTTCCTCGGTCTGGGACAGATGGTCACACACAGTATTATTATTGAGACAGGCTCAATGTCTGTTCCTCAATCTGGGACAGTAGATCACATTGTATTATTATTATTAATATTATTGAGAGTCTGGTACACTGTTCCCAAGGCTGGGACAGGAGATCCCAAACTGTATTATTATTATTTTGAGACAGGCTCACTGTTTGTTCCTCAGGCTGGGACAGGAGATCACACACTGTATTATAATTATTGAGAGAGAGGCTCACTGTCTGTTCATCAGACTGGGACAGGAGATCCCACACTGAATTATTATTATTGAGAGACAGGCTTACTCTCTGTTCCTCAGGCGGAGACAGGACATCACATACTGTATTATTATTGATTGACAGGCTTATTGTTCCTCAGGCTGGGGCAGGAGATCAGACACTGTATTATTATTATAGTGAGACAGGCTCACTGTATATTCCCCAGGCTGGGACAGGAGGTCATACATTATATTATTATTATAGAGAGACAGGCTCACTGTATGTTCCACAAGCTGAGACAGGAATTCACACTGTATTATTATTATTATTGAAAGACAGACTCACTGTCTTTTCCTCAGTCTGGGACAGTTGGTCACATACTGTATTATTATTATTGAGAGACAGGCTCACTGTTCCTCATGCTGGGACAGTAGATCACACTGTATTATTATTACTGAGAGTCTGGCTCACTGTTCCCTAGGCTGGGACAGGAGATCACACACTGTATTATTATTATTGAGAGACAGGCTTACTCTCTGTTCCACAGGCTGAGACAGGACATCACATATTGTATTATTATTATTGACAGATAGGCTGACTGTCTGTTCCTCAGAATGGGACAGGAGATCACACATTGTATTATTATTATTGAGAGACAGGCTCACTGTCTGTTCCTCAGGCTGGGACAGAGGATCACACACTGTATTATTATTGAGAGACAGGCTCACTGTCTGTTCCTCAGGCTGGGACAGGAGATCACACATTGGCTTGTTATTAAGAGGCAGGCTCACTGTCTGTTCCTCAGAATGGGACAGGAGATCACACATTGTATTATTATTATTGAGACACAGGCTCACTCTCTGTTCCTCAGGCTGGGACAGGAGATCACACATTGGCTTGTTATTGAGAGGCAGGCTCACTGTCTGTTCCTCAGGCTGGGACAGGAGATCACACATTGGCTTGTTATTAAGAGGCAGGCTCACTGTCTGTTCCTCAGGCTGGGACAGGAGATCACACGCTGTATTATTATTATTGAGAGACAGGCTCATTGTCTGTTTCTCAGGCTGGGACAGGAGATCACACACTGTATTATTATTATTGACAGATAGGCTCACTGTGTCTTCGCTTGGGCTTGAACAGGAGATAACACACTGGATTATTATTATTGAGAGAGGCTCACAGTCTGTTCCTCAGGCTGGGACAGGAAATCACACACTCTATTATTATTATTGAGAGACAGGCTCACTGTCTGTTCCTCAGGCTAGGGTAGGATATCACACACTGTATTATTAGTATTGAGAGAAAGCCTCAGTGTTCCCCAGGCTGGGACAGGAGATCACACATTGTATTTTTATTATTGAGAGACAGGCTCACTGTTCCTCAGGCTGGGACAGGAGTTCAAACTGTATTATTATTATTATTGAGAGACAAGCTCACTGTTCCCCAGGCTGGGACAGGAGGCGCAATGATTATTGAGAGACAGGCTCACTGTCTGTTCCTCAGGCTGGGACAGGAGATCACAAACTGTATTATTATTATAGAGAGATCTGCTCTTTCCTGACTGTTCCTTAGGCTGGGACAGCAGATCATAATCTGCTTTATTATTATTGAGAGACTGGCTCACTCCTGTCTGTTCCTCAGGTTGGGAAAGGAGATCACACACTGTATTATTATTACTGAGAGACGGGCTCACTGTCTGTTCCTCTGACTGGGGCAGGAAATGACACACTGTATAATTAGTATTGAGAGACAGGCTCAGTGTTCCCCAGGCTGAGACAGGAGATCACACACTGTATTATTATTATTGAGTATCTGGTTCACTGTTCCCCAGGCTGGGACAGGAAATCACACACTGTATTATTATTATTGAGAGACAGCCTCAGTGTTCCCCAGGCTTGGACAGGAGATCACACACTGTATTATTATTATTGAGATACAGACTCACTGTCTGTTCCTCCTGCTGGGACTGGAGATCACACACTGTTCTATTATTACTGAGGGACATGCTCACTGTTTGTTCTTCAGACTGGGACAGGACATTCCACACTAGGTTATCATTATTGAGAGACAGGCTCGCTGTCTGTTCCTCAGGCTAGTACAGGAGATCACGCACTGTATTATTATTATTTAGATACAGGCTCACTGTGTGTTCCTCAGGCTGGGACAGTAGATCACACACTGTATTATTATTGAGAGACAGGCTCACTGTCTGTTCCTCTTGCTGGGGCAGGGAATCACACACTGTATTATTAGTATTATTAAGAGACAGGCTCACTGTCTGCTCCACAGGCTGGGACAGGATATCACACACTGTTGTAGTGTTGTCTCACGAGGCACCAGTTCTGTAGGGGTTTGGGCATTTACTGGGACAATTATTTTTGTGGCAGTACATCACAAAATTGATTATTTTAATGGTCTTAGAATCCAACCATGCGACATAACTCAAACAACGCACACACAGGTACTAATACACGAGGATACATTTGTTAATATATAGAATATGCATGCAAACCTAACAGATCTTATCGTATGGGTTATCAGAATACAAAAGATATAAATTCATTCAGTTACAAAGAGTTACACATATCAAGAGGACATAAGTTCAGTATATCATTCATTTAGACCATTTCGTAATTGAACTTGTTTACAACTTCTACATGAGATACTCAAAACAAGTACATAACCCTTAGGAATTAAATTGATATCAACTGGTTGGGAGCAGTAATGCAATAAGGTTGAATACTTACTGCCGGGGTGTCCCTTTTCTCACCGTTTCCGTAGTGCAGCGGTTATCACGTTCACCTCACACGCGAAAGGTCCCCGGTTCGAAACTGGGCGGAAGCAGACTTCTTTTGTCGCCACGCGACCTATACTAATGAGGAAGACATCGCTCTCTCCGACCCCCGGTATCTTCTCCCGACCCACCGTGCTGGAAGGCGACGTGTGCTGTGTTTACGGAGCAGAAATGACAACCGAGGAGCCGAGAGATCATTTCAGCATTTCGCGTCTGAACGGAAAACACAAACGACCAACTCGGAATGACTTGCCTTTGACGCTTATCAAAGCGTTCTTTGTGCATCGAACAGACACACTCACCTCTTAGTGTGGCGGGATCTGCACAGTGCATGTCTCAGCGCTCCCTGCTTTCAATTCAATGTGCTTCCTGATGTCGAGTCGTGTGCCGTGCGTAGGCTCTGAAAGCGAGAGCAATGAAAAGGTGCACGACGCTGTGAAAGAAAACAGAGAAGTAAAAGGCAGTCCTTTCTCTAAGGAGGTGAAAGAAAAGCTACTCCTCGTCAGGGAATCGAACCCCAGTCTCCCACGTGACAGGTGGGGATACTTGCCACTATACTAACGAGGAAGACATCGCACACTCCGACCCACGGCATCGTGTTCCGACCCAGCGTGCTGGAAGGCGATGCGTGCTGTGATTCCTTTACAGAGCAGAAATGACAACCGAGGAGACGAGAGATCATTTCAGCATTTCGCGTCTGAACGGAAAACACAAACGACCAACTCGGAATGACTTGCCTTTGACGCTTATCAAAGCGTTCTTTGTGCATCGAACAGACACACTCACCTCTTAGTGTGGCGGGATCTGCACAGTGCATGTCGCAGCGCTTCCTGCTTTCACTTCAATGTGCTTCCTGATGTCGAGTCGTGTGCCGTGCGTAGGCTCTGAAAGCGAGAGCAATGAAAAGGTGCACGACGCTGTGAAAGAAAACAGAGAAGTAAAAGGCAGTCCTTTCTCTAAGGAGGTGAAAGAAAAGCTACTCCTCGTCAGGGAATCGAACCCCAGTCTCCCACGTGACAGGTGGGGATACTTGCCACTATACTAACGAGGAAGACATCGCACACTCCGACCCACAGCATCGTGTTCCGACCCAGCGTGCTGGAAGGCGATGCGTGCTGTGATTCCTTTACAGAGCAGAAATGACAACCGAGGAGACGAGAGATCATTTCAGCATTTCGCGTCTGAACGGAAAACACAAACGACCAACTCGGAATGACTTGCCTTTGACGCTTTTCAAAGCCTTCTTTGTGGACGACGACTGCGCCGCCTAGCAGATACAAATGGGTTGTACAACTTTGAACTAGCAAATGGAAGAGGGCTAAGCCCCCTCTCTTTTAGCCGAGGTTCGATCTGTCTCCCAGAATCACCAGGGCGCACGCACACACACACCCGTGCCGTTGAAGTGTTCTGCTTCATTTCTAAGGGCAATTCAACATTCACTCCTACCCCGAGTGCAGAAAAGACAGCATCCACAGCAACAACAGCTCAGGTCTCTGCACAGGAGCTAAGCTGCCCCCATCTCCTCTGCTCTGCGGTTCCTGCGGAGTGGAGTCCTGCCTGGAGCCGTGTTTGCAGGCGGCAGCTCCCCGCGCCCTGTCTGTGCGTCGTGTCCAAGAGCTCCTGGGAGGAAGAGAGAGCCCTCCCACTCGGGGGCTTTTCCACGGTCTGTGTGAGGAGGGGCGGGTGTGTCCAGTAGCTTATCGAGCGGAAGCCTGGGGCGGCGGAGAGCTGTGATCGTGCAGACCTTGAGGTGTCACCTCTTTGTCTGCTTTCCCGCCCCCCCTCCGCCCAAGCTCTGCTCCAAAGTAGCCCGGCAACCCCTCACACCTGCACATGTCACAACCTAAGGTGTGGTCATGAGACACCCATGGGGTGTCGTTCTGTTCTTGCTAATTGTTTCCTGCCCGTCGCAGGCAGGAATCCATGCGAGGAAGATGCGCTGGACAGAGCTCAGAGGGCGCAGCTGGGTGGCTTTCCTTCTGAGTGACGTTCCTGCAACACTCTCCCGCTACTCTTGGTGCGCTCATGCCGCAACCGAGGAAGGCTGGAGCAGGTGGCTGTGTGCTCTCTGCACCGCCGAAATAGCTCAGCTGGGAGAGCGTTAGACTGAAGCTCTAAAGATCCCGGGTTTCGGCATTTTGTTTCATCGCGCCCTTTGTTCCTCTCTCCAGCTCCCCCTGCCTAAAGTGACGCGTCCCTTTCTCAGCCCGAAACGCAAGCGAGACACCAGCAGTGGTCCCTGCAGGTTTCCGTAGTGTAGCGGCTATCACGTTCGCCTAACACGCGAAAGGTCCCCGGTTCGAGACCGGGTGGAAACAGCCTCGTTTTGCACGCTCCTGTACTTCACAGAGGTCTTGAGCGACTGGTCATTTGTTCTCAATGTATTTCCGGTGCCTTCGTGCACTCTTGTACCAAACGCACGTTCCTTCTGTACGCGGAGCCGATCATTTGCAATTGGGCTGTGCCGACAGACCAGGACGAGCTCTGTCGGCTCAAAAGCAGCGCAGGACCTGCAAGAACAACAAAAAGATTAGCATCCAGCGGGGGCCTCTTAGTGAGCCCAAGATCTCATCAAGAATCGGCTCCAGCAACAGGGCTGGGCGCATTGTTCCATTCTCCGACCACTCTCGGTGTAAACAAGTCCCTCCTGGTCTCTGCTTGAATTGCACTTTCCTGCGTTTGCTTTGATGTAACTGGCTTCCCCTGCATGGGCGAATGTGAAGAAGATCCTTAGTAAGTCATTGAAGAAAACCGAGAAGAGGTCGGAGTGGCCTCTGTCGTTCATCAACGATCCAGTCAGGCAGTACTCCTCTGTAAAGCGCCGTTCGTTCACATCGATTGGCTTTTTTTTGCCTTAATTCGTGCAAGTAGTAAAAGCAGACGCCCCTATTCTGCCGTGACCCGGATTGTTGCGGCCACAACACAAAGTACTGACCACTATACGATCACGGCGAGTTACCAAGTTACATGTGGCAGGACGGAAAAGGCTGTACTCTCTTTGTGTGACATAATTCGGAAAAGTCCTGACATTGTATTTCAACTGAGCCCCAGTATACATCGACCCTTCGACACTCTGAGTGACAACTCTCTTGCGTGTTTTCTCATATTTATGTAGTTTGCTTGGTGGCGCAGTTGTCGTGCACAAAGAACGCTTTGAAAAGCGTCAAAAGCAAGTCATTCCAAGTTGGTCGTTTGTGTTTTCCGTTCAGACGCGAAATGCTGAAATGATCTCTTGGCTCCTCGGTTGTTATTTCTGCTACATAGAGGAATCACAGCACGCGTGTTAAAAGAAGACTGTGATATTTGGTGTGTCTTGGATTAGACGAGATTAAAGAGTGAGTAGTTTTGTTTTTATATTTCTGTGATGTTATGGGACCAATGAAGAATGTGGCATTCAGACTAATGTGGAGTATTTGTTTCCTTAGGGAAATTGCCACTGCCGTATACTGGGGCATTAGGACCCACACAGACTGCAGGGTGAGCGCCCCCTGCTGGCCACACTAACACCTCTCCCAGCAGTACCTCAGCTTTCCCAGGAGGTCTCCCATCCAAGTACTGACCAGTTGCGAGTTGCAAGGTGATATGGCTACTGGCTATCCAGCCTGCGTACTTTAAAAATCTTAAAATCTTTTTTAAAAATCTGCGGCCGGCAGAGGAATCCTACTCCTTTGGGCCCCTGAGCAAGGCCCTTAACCCCAACTGCTCCAGGGGTGCTGTACAATGGCTGACCCTGCACTCTGACCCCCAGCTTCTCTCCCTGTCTGTGTGTCTCATGGAGAGCAAGCTGGGGTCTGTGAAAAGACTTTGTGAAGACAGTGGTAAAAATGGCACACAGCACAGCTTCTTCTGGTGCAAGATGACTACAGCCCCTGCTGCCATCACACAGAGAAGTGCCAGAATCACCCTGACATGCAGTCTGGAATCCAGGTGGTTAGAGTTCAGACATGCGGCATAATCTGTTATAGAGACAAGAAAAGTTTCAGACGTTACCTGCTGCATAACAAAAATAATGTGACTCTGTTATCACCCTAGTGTGTGATACAGTATAATACACACTGATCTGCTCCAGACTCACCTGTGTGTGATACAGTATAATACACACTGATCTGCTCCAGACTCACCCCAGTGTGTGATACAGTATAATACACACTGATCTGCTCCAGACTCACCCGTGTGTGATATAGTATAATACACACTGATCTGCTCCTGTATCACCCCTGTATGTGATACAGTATAATACACACTGATCTGCTCCAGACTCACCCCAGTGTGTGATACAGTATAATACACACTGATCTGCTCCACTCTCACCCCCGTGTGTGATATAGTATAACACACACTGATCTGCTCCAGACACTTACCCCAGCTCAGCGTGACGCTGTGGTTGGAGCTGTGATGAGTGACAGTACAGCTGTATTCCTCGATCTTACTCTCTCAGATCTCTACACTCTTCCTCAGCTGTCTCCATTGGGTCTGAGCCCACTGGACCACACGTCCTCTCCCTCGGTCTCTCCAGGCCTGGACAAACTGACCTCTATGACTCTAGGACTGAAACCCCAGTGACCAGACAGGACAGGGAACAGCTCTGTGTGTCTCCCAGATGCTCGGAAGAGACAAACACCTGAGGAGAGACTGAGAGGGAGACCGGAAGCAATGTTAACACACTGAGAATTAGTGTGGACACTGTGCAAGGTGAGGCGACATCGCTGCACAGACAAAATATTGTGTGGCTCCTTTCTGCAAACCTTTACAACCAAAACATGTCAGTATTAGACAATTATACAAATCAAACACATTTTCTCTTTGTCTGTTCCTCAGGCTAAGAAAGGAGATCACAGTAGAACTGGAGCACTGCAGACACGTCCTATTCACACAGGATCACACAAGCTTCACATTCACACAGACACAGACACACACTCACACACGAGCCAATTTCCCATAAGCCAATTTACCCACCAGCAAGTGGGAGGAAACCCACACAAACATGAGGTGAACATGCAAACTCCACACAGACAGCACCCCAGAAACTGCACTGTGCCACCCACTCCTCTGCACATGGGGGAACTTCTTGTGTAGAGCTTCTAGGTGCATTTGTCTCATATTGTATCTGATATCTCTCTGTCTCACCTTTGTGTGGTTTTTGTGTTTCTTTCTGTACTGCAGGAATCTCTTCAGTGTTTCCATACAGTCAGTCTCCAGGAAGAATCTGGTATACTGGTTTTTAATCTTGTTCTGGTTCCAGTCCCTTTGAGTGCCCTCTGCCTCCAGGGAACTTGCTCTCCAGGTCATGTTGTCCACCTCAAAGGACAGGAAGTCTTGTCCATTGAAGCTGTAGTGATCAAACAGAGCCACACTCCCATCATCCTCCAGTCTACAGCCTTGCCACCTCTGGAGCGCATCTGGAGAGAGAGACCGAGGACACTGACACAGACAGAGAGACCAGGGACAGTGACACACACACACAGAGACTGGGGACAGTGACACACATAGAGAGACCGGGGACACTGACACACACAAAGAGACCGGGGACAGTGACATCCATTTTCTAACAGCTGTATCCAGTCCAGGGTCACAGGGGGGAGCTGGAGTCTATCCCAGCAAGCAACAGGCACAAGGCAGGGTTCACCCTGGACAGGACAGCAGTCCATCACAGGACACGCACACACACACCCTAGACAGGGCACCAGTCCATCACAGGACACACACACTCACACACCCTGGACAGGACACCAGTCCATCACAGGACACACACATACACACACCCTGGACAGGGCACCAGTCCATCACAGGACACACACACACCCTGGACGGGGCACCAGTCCATCACAGGACATACACACACACCCTAGACAGGGCACCAGTCCATCACAGGACACACACACTCACACACCCTGGACAGGACACCAGTCCATCACAGGACACACACATACACACACACACCCTGGACAGGGCACCAGTCCATCACAGGACACACACATACACACACACACACCCTGGACAGGGCACCATTCCATCACAGGACACACACACACCCTGGACGGAGCACCAGTCCATCACAGGACACACACATATACACACACACCAAGAAGTCAATTAACCCCCCAGCCTGTCTCTGGACTGGGAGGAAACTGGAGCACCAGGAGGAAACCCCCACAAACACAGTTCAGAACCCCACACAGACAGCACCCCAGGTTCTGAACTGATCCCAGGGCAGGAATAACAACCACTGAGCCTCCCCCAGACATCTATACCTTTTATTTGTACGGAAAGTATTATATATAGAGACATGTAAATATCACTTCTCGAACCTGTTGTTTCCAGCTTCCTGTAAAGTCGTGTGGAAAGTTATTTATTTCTGATACGAAGTAGGAGTGAAACTCCGAAGTAATGAAGACAGAAGTCGGTTCAACGACAAAAGGAGTCAGGTGCCTCTGAAGTCCGCCTACGCGTCAGAAACTGGTGCGCGTTTATGCCCTGGGCCGTTGTCATTGTTTTATTCGGTTATGCAGTTTAAAATATTTTTAAGTTAAAGAGAGCTCTCTACTTCCGTCTCTGAACAGGTTTACG